>NC_086444.1:1071716745-1072016745 GCF_028390025.1 Pseudophryne corroboree
TGCATGCGCAGTTCAGACCCGATTTTACAAGATATTTTGTGTGTGGCCCTCGACTATTCACTGGAAGTGTTAAGCGGCCCCCCAGCTGAAATAATTGCCCACACCTGCCCTAGAGAGTGAGAGAGAGAGAGAGAGAGAGAGAGAGAGAGAGAGAGAGAGACACCCAGGCATTACTAGAGGCAACATCTAGTTTTTCATATTTATTAACATGTTTGTTTTCTGGAATTTGTTTATTGTTTAATCTGGCTGTCTTTATATATGCCATAATATTATATGGGATCATTTGAATTAGCGGCAAGTCCCCTGACAGAACCTCCAGATTGGCAGACTTCTGTTTGCAGCCCTATAGTGCTGCGTACAAAAATTCAAGCAATCAGGACATAAGAGGGGCAGGTTGAGGTACCGTTGAAATTGAATTGACCCCTATAACTTGACTGTACATTATATAATGAGCTTAACAACATATTATATTGTTGGTGGCAACTTCATATAGAACTGCAAATGGCTTTGCCAACAACTTAAAGAATGTCTGCCTGGTAAGATCAGATGATAATTTAAACCATTGATGATTGTGTCTTTTCATTTTATACTTGTTGTGGTCTAATTTTCTTGCATTACGGGTATATCTCCCTGATCCCAAAAAATAAAAACAAAGAAGAAATAATTCTGTCTTTCTACCACTGTCTCCCTGTCTGTATTCTGGAGCAAATATGTTCTGGGCTAAAGGCAGTGGAGCAGTGCCTGTAGACATTTAACTTGATAATTTAGAGACTTTGATTGTTTTATTCAGCCATTCAGGAAAATTCTATTATTTTTGGTTCATAGTAAAAAAAAAAATGGTGAACATGTTAAAGTGTGGCTGGGTACCCAATTGGCCGATGGCGGCACTGCCTGATGGACTCCGTGATCATGCAATCGATTTTGGTAAGCATATACACCTCCCAATCTGCCGCATGTTATGTCTGGCCAGACATCACAGCTGGGCGGGCATTTAAATTTGCCTGGCCAGCTGTGATGTCAGTGTCAGCGGTTCCTGTGGCCATCATAAGGGGTATGCGGTTAGTCGGTCAGTTAGCCAGATGTACTGATACTGATATATCTGCAAGATATATCGGCATCCGCTGTCCTACAGGGTCATCATGATATGTCTGGACACCATTCAGAGACATACTGGCTGTTCCCACAAGCTAATGCACTTAACGATATATTGTTCATTGGCTGTAGATAAATTGCATAATGTATACGATGGCTATATAGGCCATCTGTCACTACTGGCAAATGCCAGAAGGGCTAATGGCCTGTTGGGCTGGCATGGTAACACAAGTGACTGGTCTTGCTACTCGCCTCCCCCCATCCCCTGCCGGTCTGCGTTAGGCAAACATATAGATGGGGGCGTGCTATGAGGCCAGGCTCCCCTGAATTGTGGCATGAATGCCCTCGGCCTAGGGATGGCCATCGGTGGGTTATCCATCGATGGTACCATTGGTGTATAACCTCGATGGTGGGCAACCATCTGTAAGGGAACCATCAATGGTTTTGCCCATCGATGGTCCCCATTACATTAGTATTAAGGCAGACGCAGGCCAATCAGAGATGGGGGCGTGGTTTCATGGGTGTCTGTGGGCGGAGCTATGCTCTGTGTCTCTGACACCTTAGAGAAAAAATAATAATATTTGATAGCTCTTTACCATCGATGGCGGCAAACCATCTGGTTATCTCCCATCGATGGTAAAAGTAGTTACCATCAGTCATAGACCATCGATGATTTTGAATGGCCGATGGCCATCCCTACCTCAGCCATGGCAATGTCCCCTTTTTGTGCAAGTGCACACAGTGAAATTCCAGGGCTGCTTCATGGCCCCAGTGCATCCCAGGTGTGTACCCAGCATATGGGAAGTTCACTTATTTGATACTAACCACATGCATGTTAGAGTAGTAGATGCATCAGATAAGGTCTTTCAACAGCAGAAACAATTATCATGCAAGAAAAATAGTGTCAGATATTTTCGGTTATGGGAAATATCAGAATTTTTCTCATGTACTTCTGTGGTAGTCACTGGTAGATGTTCCAACTACAGTCATGTATACACATTGTAATCACTGTTTTATCTTAGATTTAAAGTTTTAAATGTAAGATTAAAACATAAATTATAATTTTACTTATGCAATTAAGAAATCGTAGTGGTTCATACCTATCGCACATTATAATTTATTCTGTAAAAGCTAAAACACTCATTTATTAAAATGGGTCACAGCACATTTCAGTGTGAAATGATTTTTAAACCACTGTTTTAAGATGCCTGTAATGTTAAAGTTGTGTTCTGTGATGTGTGAGAGAGCAAACATCTTTTCTAACACAGTATCTCATTATCAAACACTTGAATAAGCTGGTTGTACAGTAGTTCCACTGGGATAACTAGCTGCAGTGGCCCACTCAAGTACATTTATATGTGCATATATTCATACATGACAACACCAGCAGGTAATGAATTACATATGAGCAATACAGTATGTGATATGTGAAATGTTTTTTTTTTTTTTTTTACCAGAAAGTAGTGATGAGGGTGTAATGACCCTTGCAGTATGTCAAAATGGCAAATGTAATGTACACTGCTCAAAAAAATAAAGGGAACACTTACACAACACAATGTAACTCCAAGTCAATCACACTTCTGTGAAATCAAATTGTTCACTTAGGAAGCAACACTGATTGACAATCAATTTCACATGCTGTTATGCAAATGGAATAGACAACAGGTGGAAATTATAGGCAATTAGCAAGACACCCCCAATAAAGGAGTTGTTCTGCAGGTGGTGACCACAGACCACTTCTCAGCTCCTATGCTTTCTGGCTGATGTTTTGGTCACTTTTGAAAGCTGGTGGTGCTTTCACTCTAGTGGTAGCATGAGACGGAGTCTACAACCCACACAAGTGGCTCAGGTAGTGCAGCTCATCCAGGATGGCACATCAATGCGAGCTGTGGCAAGAAGGTTGCTGTGTCTGTCAGCGTAGTGTCCAGAGCATGGAGGCGCTACCAGGAGACAGGCCATTACATCAGGAGATGTGGAGGAGGCCGTAGGAGGGCAACAACCCAGCAGCAGGACCGCTACCTCCGCCTTTGTGCAAGGAGGAACAGGAGCAGCACTGCCAGAGCCCTGCAAAATGACCTCCAGCAAGCCACAAATGTGCATGTGTCTACTCAAACGATCAGAAACAGACTCCATGTGGGTGGTATGAGGGCCCGACGTCCACAGGTGGGGGTTGTGCTTACAGCCCAACACCGTGCAGGACGTTTGGTATTTGCCAGAGAACACCAAGATTGGCAAATTCGCCACTGGCACCCTGTGCACTTCACAGATGAAAGCAGGTTCTCACTGAGCACATGTGACAGAGTCTGGAGATGCCAAGGAGAACGTTCTGCTGCCTGCAACATCCTCCAGCATGACCGGTTTGGCAGTGGGTCAGTAATAGTGTGGGGTGGCATTTCTTTGGGGGGCCGCACAGCCCTCCATGTGCTCGCCAGAGGTAGACTGACTGCCATTAGGTACCGAGATGAGATCCTCAGACCCCTTGTGAGACCATATGCTGGTGTGGTTGGCCCTGGGTTCCTCCTAATGCAAGACAATGCTAGACCTCATGTGGCTGGAGTGTGTCAGCAGTTCCTGCAAGACGAAGGCATTGATGCTATGGACTGGCCCGCCCATTCCCCAGACCTGAATCCAATTGAGCCCCCTGGGACATCATGTCTCGCTCCATCCACCAATGCCACGTTGCACCACAGACTGTCCAGGACTTGGCAGATGCTTTAGTCCAGGTCTGGGAGGCGATCCCTCAGGAGACCATCCGCCACCTCATCAGGAGCATGCCCAGGCATTGTAGGGAGATCATACAGGCACGTGGAGGCCACACACACTACTGAGCCTCATTTTGACTTGTTTTAAGGACATTACATCAAAGTTGGATCAGCCTGTAGTGTGTTTTTCCACTTTCATTTTGAGTGTGACTCCAAATCCAGACGTCCATGGGTTAATAAATTTGATTTCCATTGATAATTTTTGTGTGATTTTGTTGTCAGCACATTCAACTATGTAAAGAACAAAGCATTTAATAAGAATATTTCATTCATTCAGATCTAGGATGTGTTATTTTAGTGTTCCCTTTATTTTTTTGAGCAGTGTATATTGCACTAGCTTGCTAGTTAGAATACTAATCATGGGTGTAATCTTGTTCACTCGCAGGGGCGTTTCTAGAGAGGAGGAGGCCTGTATGCACCGCACACACTGCATCCATTATTATTATGCCTCAGTGTTCACTTGAATATTAAAACAGTGAGGGCCAGACCACTCACCCAAACACGTTATTGCTCTAGTAGAAAAGGTGTCATCTACCTTTTGTACCACAGAATCCTGGCCCTGGGTTTCACTAATGCATGATAATCACAAAGCCACCTGGAAGTCTGACATTGGCTTGCCCTTTAATGAGGATACATGGTATGTACCAGTATAGCAAAATACTAATGTTGTGATCAGGGAAAAAACAAGTAACATATATTCCATATGGTACTTGGTACCAGAACCTGTACACCACACTTATCCACTGACTTCAAACCTGTGATGAATGCAGTGAAGGCAGCGGGGTGACTTTCTTTAGACAGGACATGGTGGTCCTTGCCAGTGTCGGACTGGGGCATGAAGGGCCCACCGGGGGAATGCTTTTGTAGGGGCTCATGCTTAAGGGTGTGGCCAGGCTCCACTGGGGCGTGGCCAGCCACCACAGAGGTTTGGCTAACCATTACAGAGTACATGTTCTGTTCCCCTTCGTAAACATATAATAAACCATATTCTTGTAAAGTATAATGTAACATATGTATAATGCATAATTAAAGTGCACTAGGATAGAGTCTGGAACCTGATCCCTAGAGGAGGAGGAGGGCCCACAGGCAGTGGGGCCCACCGGTGGTTTCCCCTGTTCCCCACTGGGCCAGTCCGACCCTGGTCCTTGCACTGTATTCTATCCTTTTGACAAAATATTGCTGCATTGATTGCCAATGTCACAGGGCTAACATTCTGCATTTTCCTCCCCAATTATCCACTGCCAAATAATTATGAGCATGTGCTGTGCAGCCAAACTTCTGATAACAAACAAGTGGAAAAGGTGACCCCCCCTCCCCATGCTGGCAGTGACTAACCATATCTGGTTCCTATCAAATATGGAATATATAGCATGCCTAAAGAACAACACAAGAAGAAAGTTCCACAAAATTTTGGATTCTTAGTACTACTTCCAAAACAACCAGACTTCGGGATCAACATGATGAAGACATGATGATCCCCACACTTCAGGAGTTAATACCCCAAGGTCCACCCAACCCAGCTGTCTTCTCCTACCTAATCCCACTTTTCCAGGCCACCTGTCGGCCTCACACACAATTCTTTCTGATTATCTTAATAAGTTACCAGCATACCTTAAAGCCTACACATATACCACTTACCACTTACTCATGTGGAATATTTTTGCCACTCGGGACACATTAGGAATGTTTGGGCCATATTGTATAATGCTCCTTGGTTACAAATGTATGAAATGTGATTTGGACCCCTGTAACTCAATAACTTGCTACTCTAGTAGCTATAGTATTTTGGCAATACTTCAAATATTGTGTCCCGTGAAACCTTAAAAAAAGAGATAAATATGTCTTTTCATGTATGGATCATCGCTAACAAAACTATCAAACATGATTGTAACAGTAATCTAATCATTTACACAGAAGTGAAGATTTACATAATTTAAAGGAAATTCAACAACAGTGGACTGTCATTTTTACTGCACAGAGGACAGGAAAAGAGGGGGAGGGAATCTAGATAGAGGGGGGGTAGTAGATACCATTCTTTGAAGAGAACTATGCAAAAAGCAGTCTAGACCAAAATGATAACACATGGGGCAGATGTATTAAGCCTGGAGAAGACATAAAGAAATGATAAAGCAGTGATAGGTGCAAGGTGATAACGCACAAGCCAATGAGGGGCAGATTTATTAAGCCTGGTGAAGTGATAAAGTGGAAGGTGATAAAGCACCAGCCAATCAGCTCCTAACTTCCATGTAACAGGCTGGGTTTGAAAAAATACAGTTAAGCACTGACTGGCTGGTGCGTTATCACCTTCCACTTTATCACTTCATCAGTCTTACTAAATCTGCCCCTGAGCTCCAATATGTAAATTGACAGTTAGGAGCTGATTGACTGGTGCGTTATCACCTTGCACTTATCACTGCTTAATCACTTCTCCAGACTTAATACATCTGCCCCACTGTATCTGAAAACTATGAAATAACTTATTTGGTGAAAGAAGCTCAACCATCAAAGAAGTAGATCCAGAATTATTCAGCATTGTAGTCTTTTGGTCAGGCAAGCCAAGTCAAATGATTTAGATGAGTTATTCACAATACAATTAAAGCGTTCCATTTTATAGATATATCAAATTGAATTTATAATAAAGCTGCAGTTTGAGAAGTTGCAACACTGCAAATGAGACAAATCAATTTATTTTGGCATTTATGGACTCCTGGAATCAGTAACGGAAGAAGGAACAATACTAATGAAATGTATTAATGTCACTTAAAATCTTTATTAGATTTTTGACCTCAGCCTAAAATTTTACCAGTTTGGGACAGCTCCACCAGATGTGAGCAGAATGCCAGTCTTTGAACATTGGCATCAAAAGAGGGTCAACAACATGGAGAAAAATAAAAATGTTGCAGTTGGATTAGATACCACTTACTGTATGGTAAGAATTAATTGTTATGTTCTAGGTAAGTTAAAACAAGTGATTGTTCCCTTTTTATCTCAAATAGTATTGTTCCAGTGAAAGTGGGCAAGAACATTGTATACACCCATCAGCCGTAACATTAAAACAACCAACTTAATAGTGTATAAGTCCCCCTGTGCCGCCAAAACAGCTCTGACCCATTGTGCATGGACTCCACAAGACCTCTGAAGGTGTCCTATGGTATCTGGCACTAAGACATTAGCAGTAGATCCTTTAAGTCCTGTATGATGCTCGATCGAATTAAGATCTGGGGACTTTGGAGGCCATTTTCCAGAAAAAAAAATTATTGGAGCAAATAGCACATGTAATGCATATTAATATACAAAGCCACAACCTTAAGAATGACCTGATTGTATTGCAGTCAGTGGGTTTTTTCCCCTGGCTCTACCCACGTCTGAGACTGACCTCAGTACATGAGGTCCAATATGCTAGCTCTGTTCTACAGGTTTGGGACAGAGTAAATAAAAGATTAGCTCTGGTGACCTATCCCTCTCCTCTGACTCCTCTCTGGAGACATCCCCACTTCCCGTTTGGTTGTATGGCAACCTACATGTGTTCTTGGGCTTTGGCCGGTATAACTAGGTTTCTACACATTTTTGGACACTTTGTTCCCCCAAACTGACCCAGGCTGCACGCGTGCTATTTCAATTTTATATTTCCTTTTGGTCACCCCGCCCACTAGTTTTAAAGAACCCTTCAAGCAAGCCTGGGATCAGGATGTGGGGATAACTCTGGAAGACTCATATTGGTTAGAGATTAGGCAATGGGTCTCCAATACTTCTATTAATGCCAGCATCAAGGAAAATTCTTACAAAATGTATTCATGTTGGTACCTGGTTCCTGAAAAATTTAGTCACATATACCCTTCATCTTCAGTCCCATGTTGGTTGCAGTGTGGGCAGTCGGGTGCATATAAACATATTCAGTGGGACTGTCCACTGATATCTGCATACGATAAGCAAGGTAGCTGCCTACTCTCCTCCCAGAAACCCTTTACATATCCTACTTTGTAAACCAATAAAGGGGGTTTCCAAATTCTTGGACAAACTTATTAGCCACATATTTAACGTGGCTAAACTTTTAGTTGGTGCTAACTGGAAACTCAATGCTGCTCCCTCCTCAGAGGCCTTAATTAATAAGATCTAGTATACTGCCTGCATGGAATATGTCACCGCCCTTCTCCATGATAAAGTAGACAAATTTCATGCTACAGTATCTGGGGTCCCTGGAATTCCTACTTTTATAGGTAGGACTATGGTGGCTAACGCGTATATCGCGCTCCCAGGTTTAAGACCACCTTCTTTAGAATTACTGTTTACAGTCCTTTTATAGTGATGCCCTATATCCCATGTGCCTTTTTCCTTTTCCCCATTATTCCCTTACCCTTTTGTTGTTAATTGGTGTTGTTTTTGTTTAGCATTCAACATGATTCTACACACCAATGTGATTAGGCATTCTTTTATTGTTATTATGCAATAGGTGGCATCCTGTAACTGTATGCCTATGTTATTAAATTTGTTATAAGAATTTCTGATGTAGTTTTATGTTTGCCAATGACAACTAAAAATGAAAAGAATAAAAAAATAAAATAAAAATAAAAAGTTTCCCAAACCATGAAAAACTGTTCTCCAAACTGTGCATTTCTCCTTTTGGAGAAAAGCTTCTATCTTGTTAATTTGCATGGTGTTCAGATGATAGGTCGACATGACCAATGTCGACAGTCATTAGGTCAACCACTAATGGTCGACAGGCAATATGTCGACATGGTCAAGTGGTCAGCATGGGTAAAAGGTCCATGTGGCAATGGCCGACACAGGAAAAGGTTGACATGAGTGTTAACAATTTTTTAAAACTTTTTCATACTTTACGATCCACAAGGACTACGATTGGGAATAGTAACCTGAGCCGAGCACAGCGGTACTGGAGCAAGCACCTTGCCAGAAGCATGGTGAGCAAAACGGGCCATGCGAGGGGACACAGTGTACTAATTGGGGTTCTTGGTCACTTTACGAGTAAACAACACCCAAAAAATTTAAAAACTCATGTCGACCTTTTCTGTGTCGACCTTTTGTTCCAGTTGACCTTTTTCCTGTGTTGACCTTGTGCCTCTCGACCTTTTGGGGATGAACTATTGACTGTTGACCTTTTTCAGGTCGACTTAGACAGCCATACCAAATTTGCATGAGGAAGAATAGCGGTTCCTTAAGCAGATCTAAAGAGGACTGTTTGGCTCTATACCAGGAGTCATTTTTCCCCTCCTTTAGAAACACTCATGCCTTGTGGAAATATCCCTAGGACATCCCACTCAGTGGTTAAGGGAACATAATTGAGTAAGGTAATTGAGTCGGGCAGTACGGACGCTGTAAGGGTTAGCATTACTGCCTCACAGCACTGAGGTCATGGGTTCAATTCCCACCATGGCCCTAACTGTGTGGAATTTGTATATTCTCCCTGTACTTGTGTGGGTTTCCTCCGGGTACTCCGGTTTCCTCCCACAATCCAAAAATATACTGGTGTGTGTGTGTGTGTGTGTGTGTGTGTGTGTGTGTGTGTGTGTGTGTGTGTGTGTGTGTGTGTGTGTGTGTCAAATGTGCTAGGGATAATAGATTGTAATCTCCACTGGGGCAGGGACTGATGTGAATAACCAAATATTCTCTGTAAAAGCGCTGAAGAATATATGTGTGCACTATATAAATAACTAGTAATAAATAATAATAATAATAATAATAATAATAAATAATAAATAATAAATAAGATATACAACGCATACCCACACATATGGATCCAAAATTATCTAATGACCAGGTAAGACCATAGGCAGTGTAGTACATCGGCATCTTAGCCACCAGAGTTAGACCAATGAGATCTGAAACCAAGGCCAATAATATAACTTCTATGGGGGCCAAAAAGCCACTATGAAAAATATTAAGATACATCTCTGCATATCTTGAAGAGGGAAGTAATTTATAGATATGTGTATGGCTTGCAGGAGATCGGACATCTCCAAAGTGAGAAAAAAAAGTTTAGGTATGTGGCATCAAAGTAACATCCACATGAATGCCAGGACCCAAGGTTTTCCAGCATAACATTGCCCAGAACATCCATCTGCTGGCTTGCCTTCTTCCTGTAGTGCCTCATGTTGCTGTGACACACATGCACCTGTCTACATGATATATAAAAGAAAATGTGATTCATCAGACCAAGTCACCTTCTTCCACTGCTCCATGGTCCAATTCTCACGCTCATATGCCCAATGTAGGTACTTTCAGCAGTGGACAGGGAACAGCATGTTTGTTCTGAGCAGTCTGCAGACCCATATTAAGCTGAGATTCACTGTGTGTTCTGACACTTTTCTACAATAGCCAGCATTAACTTTTTCAGCAATTTGTGCTACAGTAATTTCCCTGTGGGATTGGATCGGATTGGCTAGCCTTCGCTCCACACGTGCATCAATGAGTTTTCGGCAATCATGACCCTGTCATCAGTTCACTGATTGTCCTTCCTTGGACCACTTTTGGTAGCTACTAACTACTGCATACCAGGAACACCACCCAAGACCTGCCATTTTGAAGATGGTTTCACCCAGTTATCTAGCCATCACAATTTGGGCCTTGTCAAATTCACTCAAATCCTTCCGCTTGCCCAGTTTATCCTACATGCAACATATCAACTTCAAGAACTGGCTATTCACTAGCTCCCTCATATATCATATTCCTTGACAGGTGTCATTGTAATGAGATAATGATTGTTATTCACTTCATCTGTCAGTGGTTTTAACATTATGGCTGATGGGTGTATATATACTATATATACTAAAAAAATCCTTTAGATGCAGAGTGAAACATACAAAATAATTCTAAATTAGACTGAGAATTTGAATGATCAGAAAAATACAGACTAATACAACTGATGTACACATGTAGCCACGCTCGTCATGGCTACAAATTGCCACATTCGTGCCTTCTTAGGCGCGACCACATGCACGCATACATCACAGATGCGTACATGCCCCATTAGCAGGAATCGGATTGGCAAATGCTGCAGCTCGTCACGGCTAGGCGCGGGTGTGCCGAGAGTGCTTGTTTAGCGCAGATGTAGTCACGATTAGAGTATTTGGAAAAATATTATTGAAAATGCTCTTTGGAAAAATTGGATTGTAAGTTTGTGAACTCAGGCACAATGCCTAAAGGGGTCAAGGGGTCAATTCATATAAAAACATGATAACACCTTGAATCCAGATAGAGATGGCATCTGAGTTAAAACCTGTTAGAAATATTGGATTGTTCCTAAGAGGACAGAATGAGGCTGGTGTAGATATTAAGTTTAAAGATGATGTTGCCTGATCCCATGGCCTAAGGGAACTGGAAGCCATAGGCAGGTAACATTCTTAATGGTAACTAACGACTCAGCTGATCGTGCATCATAGCTCTTCCTGTTTCACCGAGATGTATAAACATCTCAGCTGCCGGAGTGCTCCCCCCTCTGGCGATCCCTGCCAGACCCCATAGGGCATCAGGCTAGTGCTGATGGGCTGTGTCTAACATCCTGGTCAGATCTATCGGGCATTCATAAGATCTCGCAACCATCACAAGATCTAATGTGAGCTGCCCAGACCCCAGCAGCCTCCGCAGGTATGAACACATATTGGCAGGTAATACCAGCAGATATGTAAAAACAATTATAAGCAGCAAAAAGGACTGACAAGTAAGGGAAATGGGGTGCAATATGGAAAGTCTAGTAGTCTGGAGAACTATAGGTATGTGTTATAAAGTTAAATATGAGGAGAAAAGCTGACAAATAATAGTGGGGGCATGTATAGGCTAAGTACTGTAAATAAGGAGGTATGTTGGAAAGGGATCAAACATTGCCATAGGAAAGGCATTTGGCATAGACAGAATAATAGAGTAAGAGGCCCCAAACCAATATGGAAGTGTATGACTCAAAATTAGCTCCTATAAGTGGTCCAATTATTAGGCTCGAGTAATGCCTGGTTCCCCTTGGAGGAAATTCTCCTACATGCTGTATGGAGTGGGCATGTTTATTTTAAGATGGACAAAGCTTATAAAATAGTAATCATGTTCCCATCCACTCTGCATGCCCCTCTTTCACAGTTTTAACTGACTGTTTAAATGCATTTTACTCATATTAAAACTAGGCCTGGGCTTAAATAGTCTTATATAACAATCATACCCATACAAACTCCAGGAAAAAATGTTTAGTAATTAGCCACCTGACAACAGCTACATAGTCACAGGTTCACTGTGAAGTAATGGTTGCAGTATGTATATATGATTGTACTTAAGGGGGTGCTGTATCAAATCTTGGAGAGAGATAAAAGTGGAGAGAAAGTACCAACCGATCAGCTTCTGTCATTATCCAAACGCAGCCTGTAAAATGACAGTTAGACGCTGATTGGTTGGTATTTTATCTCTCCCCACTTTATCTCCCTCCAAGTTTGGATACATCTCCCCACATATATGTAACTATTTGATTATTGTATTGTCTCCAAGCAAATAATTTCAGAGCTCTTCTGAGCCTACTCCTAGGTGCAGGAATCTAACCAGAAATAGCACCTTTTATAGCAGATGGCTCTTCTGTAGGACTATTACACAGTTATTCTACTCTACCATGTAGTGTCTGTGTAACACCTGTATTCCCAACTACTGTATAGTACATCGGTACATAAGAGCAAATCATACAGAGCACACCATGGCTGGCACTACATAAAAAAGTTCAAGACCTTATTTTTAGCACTATAACTTACTAGCTTGCATAGTTTTGATGTTTCCCATATAACTGCATGGCACTTATGTAACTGATGGTTACACACAGCATGCTGTATCTCTGCTCAAGTGCTATAGGAGTCTGTAACAATAAGAAGTAAGTGCACATGAAGAATCCATGATTAATGGAAACCCAACTGGTGCTGCTATCAAGCATGCATAATATGTAAGGATGCCCTACAATCTGGCTTGCTATGAAAAGTTCCGGGCCCCTCTACTTTATGGGGCATGGTCAGTTATGGATTTGACAATGCCTCATCCTGCATATTGGGCCCCTATGCAATGTCAACATAAACTGGAGAGGCCATGGCAAATATCACAGGGGGTTGGGATTAAAATGCCGGCGGTCGAGATGCGACAGTCAGAATATCAACCATGGCATCCCGATGTTCAGAATCACGACAGGGGAAAGGTAAGTATACTTACCTTTCCCCATGGCCCCCTGACCTTAACCCTAACTTGTAACAGCCTAAACATAATCTTCCCCCCTCAAGCCTAACCCTAACTTTCCCTGGTAGTGTCTAAACCTAACCCTTACCTCCCCGAAGCCAAAACCTAACCCTCTCTCAACACTACCCCCACAGCCTAACCCTAGCTCTACCCCGCACTTACCTCTCAGAGGGTGCGGCACACGCTCAATTGGAATCCCGACTGTCGGGATTCTGGCGCCAGGCTTGTGACCATATTTGGGATGCCGGTGTCAGCATTCCGAGTAGTATCGGGATTCCAGCGTCGTTATTTTGACTGCTGGGATTCTGACCAGATCCCATAGGCATGGCTATCACTTCTTGGCCTCCTTTCTCAGCAAGCCTGTCAAGGAACACATCCACCATAATAAATTTTCCAAACATAATCCTAGCCTTAGTCTAACACCCCTTTCACACCGCTATTGGCGGGTCGCACCCGGGAGCTGTACACAGGTAGTTCCTGGGTGTGACCCACCTCAGGCCCCTTTACACTGGCATCTCCAGCCCAGGATATTGCCGGGTTGCTGACGTCATATGATCTCCAAGCGCTGCTCGTCCATTCAGTGTGAACAGGAAATGGGTCGCATCGACCCGGCAACCGGTTCACATCGCACAGCGACCAGGGTTGAAACCGTGTTCATCGCTGTTCGCTACCAGGGTGAAATACCAGGTCACTCGGCCCGGAATATTTCCCCTGGGCCCTTTCAGACCACACAGCAATACGGGTTATGTGCGTTCATGTGCAATAGCCCATGTTAGAAGCTGGCAGTCTGAAAGGGGTATTAGACATTTGCTACAAATATATATTGATTATTATTATTACATTTTATTTATAAGGTGCCACAAGTGTTTCGCAGCGCTGTACAAAGGACAGTACATGGAGACAAAACTTAGCATTACAGTAAATAAATAAATAAATAACAATAATAGAGTACAGGTAAAAAAGAGCGCCACAATTCTCAAAACATAATACTGCTAAGATGTAAGTAGCGAGGGAGTAATCATCATACTACTTGGGGCTGGCGGCCATAGATAGAGATGACCCATTACCAGCAGGAGAAAAAACAGGTAAATATGGTCGCTGAGTAGGAGAGAGCTGCGAGTGAAATGTGTCGAGAAGAGGGCTTTGACAACAAGAGGAAAGAGGGCCCTGCTCTGAAGAGCTAACAATCTAGTGGGAAGGGGCGACAGACAGATGACATGAGGTGCAAGCAAGCGGGAGGTAGCCTGATGGCAGTATTAATGTGCTGTGATACAGAGACTGTATCAAACTTCGGTTAAACTGTACTTAGGGAGTTATTCAGTAAGAATTGCTGAATCTGCAATCATTTCTATCGCATGCTGGGGGCCGCCCATCGCAGGGCAAGGCCGCCCAGCATGCAGAATGGCCTGCGCAGTGGCCGCGACTGCAATTAAATTGCGGTCACTGTAACTGTGGAAAACCCCCTGCAGCCGCAGCTAAGCTGCGTATGCAGATGGTCCACTGCCATTTTCTTGATCAGAGCGGCTGCATGTGATGTCATGCAGCTGTCCCAAAAATGCCACCGTCTTGCCCCTGTTTTGCACGCGCCACCCCCGCAACACTGTTGCCGCCCCCCGCCCGCCCCACGAATGCCTCTGCTCAGATCACATTGGCTGCTAGCGCACATGCAGGGCAGAACATGCGCATACGCATTGCTGCCTGGAACAAGGTTATTACGGTCGCATTGATTAGCATGCAAACTCAATAACCCCCTTAATATACAATATTGTATATTTATTTTCATTTATTTTTCTTCAGTGTAAGGGGGAATTTAATTGCCATCGAAGGGTGTTTAAATAGCACCCCATCTCACACCATTCGCTCGGCAAGCCAAATGCCAGATTTGCTAAAATGTGCTCACTACCTTATGGGGCAGTAAGCACTATTAGCGCTCTTTGGCTGGGCAAAGGAATTCACCTGCAATTGAATTCCCTCCCAAATGTCAAACTCAGGAATTAAGTAACTGCTAATGTAAAAAAGATTTCAGTTTCAGAAAATGTTAGACAGAACCACAAATGATTTCCATGAACTACTTAAATCACATAGCTTCTAAGTTAAGGATGCAACGATTTTCAAAGTTTTAAACTTAAAATCAAATTGATTTTAACAATAAAATCATTTAGCAATGGTTGGTCTGGTTGACAGTAGGGAAGACTCAGATCTTAGTTTCAACGTTACCTACCTGCAGGGTTGGACTGGCCCACAGGGGCACAGGGAAAACACCTGGTGGGCCCCAACTCCTTCTCTGGAGATCAGGTTTGTAGACTATGCACTTTAATTATACATTATGCATATTATCTACAGTACTTTACGGTTATTAATCTGGTACATTATCATGCATGCACTAGCAGTATTTACTATATATATTTATCAAGTGGCCCATACCATGCACTCTCTAATGGTTAGCAAATCCCCTGTGGCAGCTGGAGACTGGCCACACCCCTAAGCATGGCCCCCTACCACTGCATTCCCCCGGTGGGCTCTTCATGCTCCAGTCCGACACTGCCTACCTTAGAGAGTTGAACTAAGGTATGAATTTTTCCAAATACCCTGACAGTATAGTTCAGATTCTAAATAAAAAGACCTCCCATGTGTTCTTTTTTTTTTATTGCAAATACATTATTGTCACACATTTTAAATGCCATCTGGATCAGTTCTTAGTTAACTTCCTCAATAACAATTTAAAATCATATTACTTTATGCTGTCTGGCACATTATATATAATTCATGGATTAAAAATTTTAATAATGTCATGAGACCTCATAAAATAAGGACATTTATTTCACTTCCTCAGAAAATGCAAGTAAGCACTAAATGGTGATTTTTAAACTACTTGCATTCCTGGTTTAGTAAAACATCAGTTTAAGTTGAAAAATATATTTACCACAGCAATACTGAGTGAAAGCTGCCATGTTTCCCTGAACATCTAATTGTTTCTATCCACACAGATCAAATAATGAACCTGAGCTCTGAATAATCTAGTCTGAATTACAAAACATCTGCATTCTGCATAGCCCACAGTTCCATAGACACACACTCACTGAAGTTTGTAAAGTGAAAATACCCTATTACAATCCAATTACTAATGTCAATTACTTCAGTCATCAGTCATAAGTGTGAATGTTTGTTATTTTTTTTTATCCATACTGTGCCCATATACTGTATATGCATTAAAGTACCTCCACTTGGAATGCACACTAAAGCATGCAGCTGGTTGCATTCTTAAATTAACTTCATAGCAACACTTCACTTATACCCCTTTCAGACCGCAATGGGCGGGTCGCATAATGAGCCAAACACGGGTGCTTCCTAGGTGCGACCCGCCTGAGCCACTTTCATACTGCTGTCCCCAGCTCAGCATATTGCTGGGTTGGTGAGGTCAGTGGTGACGCATGCAGGGGCGGCGCTTGAAGATCAGATGATCTCCAAGTACCACCCATCCATACAGTGTGAATGGGAAACGGGTCACAGCGACCCACCAACCCGTTCACACTTCACAGCGACCTAGGTTGTGACTACCAGGGTTGAAATACTGGGTCATGGGATATTTCCCTTGGGCCCTTTCAAACCGCACAGCAATCTAGGTAACTGCTCACTCATGTGCAATAACCCGGGTTACAGGCTCGTGGTCTGAAAGGGGTATTAGAGATCTATGCAAAACATTTAAGTACTAATCCCCCCAGAAAAGTTAACAAAAAACCGACTAAACTTAAGAAGCAAATGTTGTCCTTTGATACAAAAGTAGATAAATTCAGGTTTTTGCCCTGGATTGACTGTATGTACATGACAGATCTGATTTACAACAAAGATAACCTAATTTTCCTGGAAAATAGAGTTCTGTAAAGGCTGTGCTCCCATTTAAGGTACATTATTAGTAAAAACACATTAGTAAACATGGCAAAATGATGGTATAAAAGTAATGACATATGCACAAACAAAACTACTAACAGACACATGTAAAGTTTGTTAATCATTACATCAAAGTTGTAGCAATGGTATGCTATTGGTCATATACCTATCAAAAGCATTTCAAAAACATTTGATACTTTGTTACACAAAGTAGTAGCAAAGCTGCAAAGCAGTAAAACCAGGTTTACCAAAATGATTCACAGTATCTGAATCAAGCCAAGTTACAATATAACTTTATCAAATCCAGACATATACCCTCATTTTACAAGCACTAACTTGAAATCCATTAAAAAAAAAAACAACAAAAACAAAAAAACATTCCCAATTCCATAAATGAAAAACACAGGTGAATACTCCACAGTTAAAGGTATATTTTAATACCACTTCGTACAGTCACCCTGTGAGTCATACCCTCTATCACAACTCCAATGCACATGCTCGGTAAGACCCCACTTCCGCAACAAACCCCCACCCTTCCACGAAAACCATCATTCACCATCACAGTGACGCAACTCTTACGTTCCACAGAGTGAATAAAGCACCAGTCATTTACTCCCAGTACCAGCAAAGCAACAGGCCGGGGGACGCACAGAGCTGTCCATGGTGCTGAAGTAGGCTATAGAACCAAACACACATACACAACGGATGGAGAGATTTCCTATTTCACAATTAAATCTAATGACATGTAATTAGCTTTATCCATCACCAGGGCAATTAGTCACCACACAGACAGATAAGTGAAGCCGTCACATGCTCAGAGAAGACCAAGTTGACACAAAGTTGCTGTACCCAGCTGTAAATACGGAGCAACAGTCCGCCCCCCCTCTTCTCTCTCTCTTTCTCTGTCTCCCTCTCTTTCTCTCTCTCCTTCCCTCTTGTTTAATTCAAAGGATGTACTCATGTACTCACCATGTTGACTTCAGAGACCATATCTATGCTGGCTACTGTTATTCTCATCCCGACATCAACGGGAGGGCCTGAGGAAGAAGACAGATTACACACAGACATGCCATAGGACCAATAAACATTCCAGGATGGACGGCTAATAGATTTTTATTTTTTTGGGTTTTAATATGAACAATCAATGTATTGTGCGTATCAACAAGAAGCAGAAATGATGTGTTGCATTGCCATGTATACAATATGATCATGTATTGGTATCATTACCTCCAAAGTCTGGCCTCAAACGGATGTCATATCCTTTGAGCAATCTATCCACTGTTTCTTTCACATATGACATGTTGCTGGGCTCATTAACGCTGGGTGGGAAGAAGTATAGACTGGAGTCAGTATCTACACTAAAGTGCAAGCATTCAGACAACTTCCCTCTCCCCCTTCCACCCCTTCCCTAATACATCCCATATATTAGCACTGTCACATCACACCAATTAATAAGAATAACACCAGCAGACATATGTATCTGCAGCAACACCATCTCACCTTTGAGCACAGCACACCATGGCTATCATCACAGGAAACGATGCAATCCCGAAATATCCTCTGTTTTGCAGCCTCCTCATTACTAAATTTATATATATATAAAAAAAAAAGGATTAAAAAAAAAAAATCAAAAAAATTAAAATGTTGCCTGACAGAAGATACCACGAATGCAACTAAAGTCTGGAGCCAGGCGATAATTCCTAATAGAGGAGCGCATGCGCGCTGCAGGCAACATCTACACACACTGGAGAAGACAAAAAAATCCCGTGGAAAAAAAAAACCAAAACACGTCCACAGATGCAAATCCTGTGAAAGTTCTGGCGTGACCTGTGCTTTAGTGCTTGCAGAGGGATTGCAGAGGAGCCGTGGTGCTGGCCAGGTCTCAGGGCTGTGGTAGTAGTAGTGCACAGGCTGACCTCCTCCCGGGCTCGGGGAGATGGGTTAGCATGGCTTTGATTGCGATCTGCTGCTGCTGCTTCTGCTGCGTATAGTAGCAGCTCCTGTACGTGCTGCTGTGTGACTGGAGCCTGGTGATCAGAATCTGAATCAGTCTCCAAGCATATAGGTTCCTAGCGGCATGCCAGCCTCTCTATCCTTAGCAGCCAGCAGCCATTCTCAGGGAAGCTGTTCTGGGAGAGAGATACGTACAGTACCTGGTCACGATTTCTCTGATTATGGGAGGGGGTATAATATATATGTATAAAAAAAAAACCCTACAAACCAATTACTTCTGCTCTGCTATGTGCATGCAGAAAAGGCAACGGCCTAGATACAGCGCACCTTAACATATTGTATAATAGAAGGGTCAGTAGGAGTCTGCACATCTCTATTGTAAAGCCTTCTCTAAGCAGTTGTCATGCAGTCATAGTAGTACAAGCCACATGTACTTGGTCTACCTGCAACAGGAGGTCAGAAGTCAGGTGTTGTGGTCTGGGAAGGGGAGGGGGGGGGGGGGGGAGTAATTTACTAAGGATATAGAGAACAAATAATGTTTGTACATCATTGAGTCCTCTTTGCAGATATATATATATATATAAAACAAAAAATCAACCCTAATATCTTGCGCTATACCTCTAGTCTCAAACCAACAAGAAATACCCTCTGTCAGATAAGGTATTAAAAGTAGATTACAAATAGAAATGGATTCTCGTGGGAGCCAATGTGCCTTTTGTATGACAATAATTAAAAGTTTTTATTGTACAGAAACAAACGATATTTATCCTAAGCGTTCGTTATTGACACAACCTTCTAAAAATTCATATAAAACAATATTACAATCTTATACATAAATTACAGTTGGATGTGAGGATTTTACAGCCAGGTGATCAGTCAGAACTCGAAATGGATGTATCTCCAACCAGATGTTTGTGATAAGGACTTTGTTAACCAGACGTTGCAACGTCTGGTTAACAAAGTCCTTATCACAAACATCTGGTTGGAGATACATCCATTTCGAGTTCTGACTGATCACCTGGCTGTAAAATCCTCACATCCAACTGTAATTTATGTATAAGATTGTAATATTGTTTTATATGAATTTTTAGAAGGTTGTGTCAATAACGAACGCTTAGGATAAATATCGTTTGTTTCTGTACAATAAAAACTTTTAATTATTGTCATACAAAAGGCACATTGGCTCCCACGAGAATCCATTTCTATATATATATATATATATATATTAAAATATATATATATATATATATATATATATATTTATATATATATATATATATATATATGAACCGACTGTTTTTCTTTTAAATAAAATATTGTGGGTGCTGCCATATGACTAGTTCTGATGCTATGTGCCTATTATTGCATGCCAGGATGTCATCTGCACATTTAGGGGGAGATGCTTCAAGCCATGGAGAGAGATAAAATGGAGAAGTTGATCAAAGAAACCAATCAGCTTATAACTAATTCTTCTGGCACAGTCTTGTGAAATTACAGAAACTGGTTGTATGCTTTGTGCAACTTTTCCACTTTATCCCTCTCCATGGCTTGATACATCTCCTCTTTATTGGCGAGGTGTAAATCTTAGATGCAATACGGGTGAAGAGGGTTCAGTTCACGTAGCACTATGTGATTACTGGAAAAGTGGTTATTCGTGAGCTTGTCATGACAGAGATACTGAAGTTAGCAGAAGGTCATTGATAGAAGTGAGCATTAGTCTAGTGCACAGGTTCTCAAACTCGGTCCTCAGGACCCCACACAGTGCATGTTTTCCAGGTCTCCTCACAGAATCACAAGTGAAATAATTCGTTCCACCTGTGGACCTTTTAAAATGTGTCAGTGAGTAATTAATACACCTGTGCACCTGCTGGGTTACCTGCAAAACATGCACTGTGTGGGGTCCTGAGGACCGAGTTTGAGAACCTGTGGTCTAGTGCAGTGGTTCTCAAACTCGGTCCTCAGGACCCCACACAGTGCATGTTTTGCAGGTAACCCAGCAAGTGCACAGGTGTATTAATTACTCACTGACACATTTTAAAAGGTCCGCAGGTGGAGCTAATTATTTCACTTGTGATTTTGTGAGGAGACCTGCAAAACATGCACCGTGTGGGGTCCTGAGGACCGAGTTTGAGAACCTGTGGTCTAGTGCATAGGTTCTCAAACTCGGTCCTCAGGACCCCACACAGTGCATGTATTGCAGGTAAACCAGCAAGTGCACAGGTGAATTAATTACTCACTGACACATTTTAAAAGATCCGCAGGTGGAACTAATTATCTCACTTGCGATTCTGTGAGGTTACCTGCAAAACATGCACTGTGTGGGGTCCTGAGGACCGAGTTTGAGAACCACTGGTCTAGTGGTTCCCAGCACCCTATAGTATCAGCATTGTTTTCACAGCACACATAGGTCAAAGGTTTCTTAATGAGAAATATTAAATTAAGTGAATTGTGCTTACTTGTCATTGTTAGGGTAAGCAATGTGGTGGTGGACAGTTGTGCTTCTGTTTGTCCACACATTTTATGATTGGCAGCCACCAGCACTGGTTTTGCCTATTACATTGACCATAAATAATTTGATTTGTACCAGGACCATCAACCTGTGGCACTCCTGCAAGGGTAGATGCTAGAATCAAGTGGGCTAAGGGACCTTTTCCGTCTGGGGGAGGAGTCACGACACAAGGGGGAGGAGCTACGCCAGCGGGATAGTTCCTCTACTATCCACGCCACCAACTATTACCTTTAGTAATCAGGTGGCGAGCAAAGCGAGCCACCGAGCCCGAAGCGTGGCGAGCGAACTTTTCGGGTACCCTGTTCGCCCGTAGCTCCTCCCCCTGGTGACGTGTCTCCTCCCCTAGGTACGTCACAAGGTCCCTTCTGCCACTCCGATATAGACTCAACCCTCCTTGCAAGTTAGCCATGGCACCCTGTTTGGGAACCATTGCGTTAGTGAATCAAACCAAATGCATATTTATTCTAATTACAATATGCTTATTGGGTAGTATACTGTATATTATAGTGTACTAGGTGAGAATCACTTGAATATATTACAGTGGGGTTTTCCCATGGTCTGCAAGTAGACTATGGAATAGCCTCACTTTGTAAATACAAGTGGTCCGCAGCGCCGAACAGAGGCCAAAAGTCCACTTGTTGGTATTTGTTTAAGCGAGCAATATATTTAAGAATAAGGGTTGATGTGGGGTTGTTTATATTTCTAGCAAAAGCATTTTAAATTCTGCTGTTTTTTTTTATTTACTTAAATTCTGCTTGAAACTAGAGATGAGCGGGTTCGGTTCCTCGGAATCCGAACCCCCCCGAACTTCACCCATTTTACACGGGTCCGAGGCATACCCGGATTCTCCCGTATGGCTCGGTTAACCCAAGCGCGCCCGAACGTCATCATCTCGCTGTCGGATTCTCGCGAGATTCGGATTCTATATAAGGAGCCGCGCGTCGCCGCCATTTTTCACTCGTGCATTGGAAATGATAGTGAGAGGACGTGGCTGGCGTCCTCTCACTTTGTTTCAGGGGGCTGCATATCTTTATTCTGGGGACCAGCAGTATTATAGGAGGAGTACAGTGCAGAGTTTTGTTGACCAGTGACCACCAGTATTATACGTTGTCTGCCTGAAAAACGCTCCATATCTGTGCTCAGTGTGCTGCATATATCTGTGCTCACACTGCTTTATTGTGGGTACTGGGGACCACCAGTATTTTATATAGGAAGAGTACAGTGCAGAGTTTTGCTGACCAGTGACCACCAGTATACGTTGTCTGCTTGAAAAACGCTCCATATCTGTGCTCAGTGTGCTGCATATATCTGTGCTCACACTGCTTTATTGTGGGGACTGGGGACCAGCAGTATTATATAGGAGGAATAAAGTGCAGAGTTTTGCTGAGCAGTGACCACTAGTATTATACGTTCTCTGCCTGAAAAACGCTCCATATCTGTGCTCAGTGTGCAGCATATATCTGTGCTCACACTGCTTTATTGTGGGGACTGGGGACCAGCAGTATTATATAGGAGGAGTACAGTGCAGAGTTTTGCTGACCAGTGACCACCAGTATTATACGTTCTCTGCCTGAAAAACGCTCCATATCTGTGCTGCAATGTAGTATATAGTAGGAGTACAGTGCATAATTTTGCTGACCACCAGTATATAATATATAGGAGTACGGTACAGAAGGCCACTGCTCTACCTACCTCTGTGTCATCAAGTATACTATCCATCCATACCTGTGGTGCATTTCAGTTTTGCACAGTTTGCTGACCACCAGTATATAATAAATAGCAGTACGGTACAGTAGGCCACTGCTCTACCTACCTCTGTGTCGTCAAGTATACTATCCATCCATACCTGTGGTGCATTTCAGTTTTGCACAGTTTGCTGACCACCAGTATATAATATATAGCAGTACGGTACAGTAGGCCACTGCTCTACCTACCTCTGTGTCGTCAAGTATACTATCCATCCATACCTGTGGTGCATTTCAGTTTTGCACAGTTTGCTGACCACCAGTATATAATATATAGCAGTACGGTACAGTAGGCCACTGCTCTACCTACCTCTGTGTCGTCAAGTATACTATCCATCCATACCTGTGGTGCATTTAAGTTTTGCACAGTTTGCTGACCACCAGTATATAATATATAGCAGTACGGTACAGTAGGCCACTGCTCTACCTACCTCTGTGTCGTCAAGTATACTATCCATCCATACCTGTGGTGCATTTCAGTTTTGCACAGTTTGCTGACCACCAGTATATAATATATAGCAGTACGGTACAGTAGGCCACTGCTCTACCTACCTCTGTGTCGTCAAGTATACTATCCATCCATACCTGTGGTGCATTTAAGTTTTGCACAGTTTGCTGACCACCAGTATATAATATATAGCAGTACGGTACAGTAGGCCACTGCTCTACCTACCTCTGTGTCGTCAAGTATACTATCCATCCATACCTGTGGTGCAGTTAAGTTTTGCACAGTTTGCTGACCACCAGTATATAATATATGGGATCCGGACTGAAAGTCAACAGTAACTAGGTCGACAATGTCTAGGTCAACCACTATTGGTCGACAGTAACTAGGTCGACAGGGTGTCTAGGTCGACAGGGTTTTTAGGTCGACATGTTCTAGGTCGACAGGTCAAAAGGTCGACATGAGTTTTTCACAATTTTTTTCTTTTTTTGAACTTTTTCATACTTAACGATCCACGTGGACTACGATTGGAACGGTAATCTGTGCCGAGCGAAGCGAAGGCACCATGCCCGAAGCATGGCGAGCGAAGCGGTGCACTAATTGGGGTTCCCGGTCACTCTACGAAGAAAACGACACCAAAATAACATTAAAAACTCATGTCGACCTTTTGACCTGTCGACCTAGAACATGTTGACCTAAAGACCCTGTCGACCTAGACACCCTGTCGACCCAGTTACTGTCGACCAATAGTGGTCGACCTAGACATTGTCGACCTAGTTACTGTCGACTTTCAATACCACACCCATAATATATAGCAGTACGGTACAGTAGGCCACTGCTCTACCTACCTCTGTGTCGTCAATATACCATCCATCCATACCTGTGGTGCATTTCAGTTTTGCACAGTTTGCTGACTACCAGTATATAATATATAGCAGTACGGTACAGTAGGCCACTGCTCTACCTACCTTTGTGTCGTCAAGTATACTATCCATCCATACCTGTGGTGCATTTCAGTTTTGCACAGTTTGCTGACCACCGGTATATAATATATAGCAGTACGGTACAGTAGGCCACTGCTCTACCTACCTCTGTGTCGTCAAGTATACTATCCATCCATACCTGTGGTGCATTTAAGTTTTGCACAGTTTGCTGACCACCAGTATATAATATATAGCATTACGGTACAGTAGGCCACTGCTCTACCTACCTCTGTGTCGTCAAGTATACTATCCATCCATACCTGTGGTGCATTTCAGTTTTGCACAGTTTGCTGACCACCAGTATATAATATATAGCAGTACGGTACAGTAGGCCACTGCTCTACCTACCTTTGTGTCGTCAAGTATACTATCCATCCATACCTGTGGTGCATTTCAGTTTTGCACAGTTTGCTGACCACCAGTATATAATATATAGCAGTACGGTACAGTAGGCCACTGCTGTACCTACCTCTGTGTCGTCAATATACCATCCATCCATACCTGTGGTGCATTTCAGTTTTGCACAGTTTGCTGACCACCAGTATATAATATATAGCAGTACGGTACAGTAGGCCACTGCTCTACCTACCTTTGTGTCGTCAAGTATACTATCCATCCATACCTGTGGTGCATTTCAGTTTTGCACAGTTTGCTGACCACCAGTATATAATATATAGCAGTACGGTACAGTAGGCCACTGCTCTACCTTCCTCTGTGTCGTCAAGTATACTATCCATCCATACCTGTGGTGCATTTAAGTTTTGCACAGTTTGCTGACCACCAGTATATAATATATAGCATTACGGTACAGTAGGCCACTGCTCTACCTACCTCTGTGTCGTCAAGTATACTATCCATCCATACCTGTGGTGCATTTCAGTTGTGCGCAGTATATATAGTAGTAGGCCATTGCTATTGATACTGGCATATAATTCCACACATTAAAAAATGGAGAACAAAAATGTGGAGGGTAAAATAGGGAAAGATCAAGATCCACTTCCACCTCGTGCTGAAGCTGCTGCCACTAGTCATGGCCGAGACGATGAAATGCCATCAACGTCGTCTGCCAAGGCCGATGCCCAATGTCATAGTAGAGAGCATGTAAAATCCAAAACACAAAAGTTCAGTAAAATGACCCAAAAATCAAAATTAAAAGCGTCTGAGGAGAAGCGTAAACTTGCCAATATGCCATTTACGACACGGAGTGGCAAGGAACGGCTGAGGCCCTGGCCTATGTTCATGGCTAGTGTTTCAGCTTCACATGAGGATGGAAGCACTCATCCTCTCGCTAGAAAAATGAAAAGACTTAAGCTGGCAAAAGCACAGCAAAGAACTGTGCGTTCTTCTAAATCACAAATCCCTAAGGAAAGTCCAATTGTGTCGGCTGCGATGCCTGACCTTCCCAACACAGGACGGGAAGAGGTGGCGCCTTCCACCATTTGCACGCCCCCTGCAAGTGCTGGAAGGAGCACCCGCAGTCCAGTTCCTGATAGTCAAATTGAAGATGTCACTGTTGAAGTACACCAGGATGAGGATATGGGTGTTGCTGGCGCTGAGGAGGAAATTGACATGGAGGATTCTGATGGTGAGGTGGTTTGTTTAAGTCAGGCACCCGGGGAGACACCTGTTGTCCGTGGGACGAATATGGCCATTGACATGCCTGGTCAAATTACCAAAAAAATCACCTCTTCGGTGTGGAATTATTTTAACACAAATGCGGACAACAGGTGTCAAGCCGTGTGTTGCCTTTGTCAAGCTGTAATAAGTAGGGGTAAGGACGTTAACCACCTCGGAACATCCTCCCTTATATGTCACCTGCAGCGCATTCATCATAAGTCAGTGACAAGTTCAAAAACTTTGGATGACAGCGGAAGCAGTCCACTGACCACTAAATCCCTTCCTCTTGTAACCAAGCTCCTGCAAACCACACCACCAACTCCCTCAGTGTCAATTTCCTCCTTACACAGGAAAGCCAATAGTCCTGCAGGCCATGTCACTGTCAAGTCTGACGAGTCCTCTCCTGCCTGGGATACCTCCGATGCATCCTTGAGTGTAACGCCTCCTGCTGCTGGCGCTGCTGTTGTTGCTGCTGGGAGTCGATCGTCATCCCAGAGGGGAAGTCGGAAGACCACTTGTACTACTTCCAGTAAGCAATTGATTGTCCAACAGTCCTTTGCGAGGAAGATGAAATATCACAGCAGTCATCCTGCTGCAAAGCGGATAACTCAGGCCTTGGCAGCCTGGGCGGTGAGAAACGTGTTTCCGTTATCCACCGTTAATTCACAGGCAACTACAGACTTGATTGAGGTACTGTGTCCCCGGTACCAAATACCATCTAGATTCCATTTCTCTAGGCAGGCGATGCCGAAAATGTACACAGACCTCAGAAAAAGAGTCACCAGTGTCCTAAAAAATGCAGTTGTACCCAATGTCCACTTAACCACGGACATGTGGACAAGTGGAGCAGGGCAGACTCAGGACTATATGATTGTGACAGCCCACTGGGTAGATGTATTGCCTCCCGCAGCAAGAACAGCAGCGGCGGCACCAGTAGCAGCATCTCGCAAACGCCAACTCGTTCCTAGGCAGGCTACGCATTGTATCACCGCTTTCCAGAAGAGGCACACAGCTGACAACCTCTTACGGAAACTGAGGAACATCATCGCAGAATGGCTTACCCCAAATGGACTCTCCTGGGGATTTGTGACATCAGACAACGCCAGCAATATTGTGCGTGCATTACATCTGGGCAAATTCCAGCACGTCCCATGTTTTGCACATACATTGAATTTGGTGGTGCAGAATTATTTAAAAAATGACAGGGGCGTGCAAGAGATGCTGTCGGTGGCCCGAAGAATTGCGGGCCACTTTCGGCATTCAGCCACCGCGTGCCGAAGACTGGAGCACCAGCAAACAGTCCTGAACCTGCCCTGCCATCATCTGAAGCAAGAGGTGGTAACGAGGTGGAATTCAACCCTCTATATGCTTCAGAGGATGGAGGAGCAGCAAAAGGCCATTCAAGCCTATACATCTGCCTACGATATAGGCAAAGGAGGGGGAATGCACCTGACTCAAGCGCAGTGGAGAATGATTTCAACATTGTGCAAGGTTCTGCAACCCTTTGAACTTGCCACACGTGAAGTCAGTTCAGACACTGCCAGCCTGAGTCAGGTCATTCCCCTCATCAGGCTTTTGCAGAAGAAGCTGGAGACATTGAAGGAGGAGCTAAAACAGAGCGATTCCGCTAGGCATGTGGGACTTGTGGATGGAGCCCTTAATTCGCTTAACCAGGATTCACGGGTGGTCAATCTGTTGAAATCAGAGCACTACATTTTGGCCACCGTGCTCGATCCTAGATTTAAAACCTACGTTGGATCTCTCTTTCCGGCAGACACAAGTCTGCAGAGGTTCAAAGACCTGCTGGTGAGAAAATTGTCAAGTCAAGCGGAACGTGACCCGTCAACAGCTCCTCCTTCACATTCTCCCGCAACTGGGGGAGCGAGGAAAAGGCTAAGAATTCCAAGCCCACCCGCTGGCGGTGATGCAGGGCAGTCTGGAGCGAGTGCTGACATCTGGTCCGGACTGAAGGACCTGCCAACGATTACTGACATGTCGTCTACTGTCACTGCATATGATTCTCTCACCATTGAAAGAATGGTGGAGGATTATATGAGTGACCGCATCCAAGTAGGCACGTCAGACAGTCCGTATGTATACGGGCAGGAAAAAGAGGCAATTTGGAGGCCCTTGCGGAAACTGGCTTTATTTTACCTAAGTTGCCCACCCTCCAGTGTGTACTCCGAAAGAGTGTTTAGTGCAGCCGCTCACCTTGTCAGCAATCGGCGTACAAGGTTACTTCCAGAAAATGTGGAGAAGATGATGTTCATCAAAATGAATTATAATCAATTCCTCCGTGGAGACATTCACCAGCAATTGCCTCCAGAAAGTACACAGGGACCTGAGATGGTGGATTCCAGTGGGGACGAATGAATAATCTGTGAGGAGGGGGATGTACACAGTGAAAGGGGTGAGGAATCGGACGATGAGGAGGAGGTGGACATCTTGCCTCTGTAGAGCCAGTTTGTGCAAGGAGAGATTGATTGCTTCTTTTTTGGTGGGGGCCCAAACCAACCAGTCATTTCAGTCACAGTTCTGTCGCTGAAATGATGGGTTTGTTAAAGTGTGCATGTCCTGTTTATACAACATAAGGGTGGGTGGGAGGGCCCAAGGACAATTCCATCTTGCACCTCTTTTTTCTTTCATTTTTCTTTGCATCATGTGCTGTTTGGGGACTATTTTTTTGAAGTGCCATCCTGCCTGACACTGCAGTGCCACTCCTAGATGAGCCAGGTGTTTGTGTCGGCCACTTGTGTCGCTTAGCTTAGCCATCCAGCGACCTTGGTGCACCTCTTTTTTTCTTTGCATCATGTGCTGTTTGGGGACTATTTTTTTGAAGTGCCATCCTGTCTGACACTGCAGTGCCACGCCTAGATAGGCCAGGTGTTTGTGTCGGCCACTTGGGTCGCTTAGCTTAGTCATCCAGAGACCTCGGTGCAAATTTTAGGACTAAAAATAATATTGTGAGGTGTAAGGTGTTCAGAATAGACTGAAAATGAGTGGAAATTATGGTTATTGATGTTAATAATACTATGGGATAAAAATGACCCCCAAATTCTATGATTTAAGCTGTTTTTGAGAGGTTTTTGTAAAAAAACACCCGAATCCAAAACACACCCGAATCCGCCAAAAAAATTTCAGGGAGGTTTTGCCAAATCGCGTCAGAATCCAAAACACGGCCGCGGAACCGAATCCAAAACCAAAACACAAAACCCGAAAAATGTCCGGTGCACATCACTACTTGACACACTACAGGTCCCAGTAGCCCCTCATGTGTTGGCTGCCCTAAGTATGCTGGATCTGCCAGTACAACAACCATCACTATGCCCTGGCAGCCATGGGTATACTGGATCTCCGAGTTCAACAACTGTGAGAATGCCCAAACACTTAAATGAGCTTTGGGCATGCTAGTACCTGTAGTGCACCAGGGTAAAATTATACTTTTTCATCTATTTAAACAAAATAACCCACATGTAAACACTGCCCATGGTTGTTGGAATAGTCCTATTATATTCTGTGTATCACTGTTCTGAGAGGCATGTACTGCATGGGATTAGTAGCTGGAGGATCTTGGGGTGCCTCCAGGTGATTTAACTCTTTATTTAGATATACATAAATGTATAATCATAAATGGGACTATTATCATGTAGTGTAGGACCACAAGAGCACACCTTGCTGTAGCTGGCGGCTTACCACATGTTTGCAAATGTACTTAGGGCCTAATTCAGACCTGATCGCAGCAGCAAATTTGTTAGCAGGTGGGCAAAACCAAAACCATGTGCACTGCAGGTATAAAATGTGCAGAGACAGTTAGAGTTGGGTGGGGTGTGTTCATACTGAAATTTAAATTGCAATGTAAAAATAAAGCAGTCAGTATTTACCCTGCACAGAAATAATATAACCCACCCAAATCTAACTCTCTCTGCAAATGTTAAATCTGCTCCCCCCCCTGCAGTGAACATGGTTTTGCCCATTAGCTAACAAATTTGCTGCTGTGACCAGGTCTGAATTAGGCCCTGTATGTAACTGAGAGCTCTGTATTTCTATTATAATTTAAAGCTGTATGTCTTTTTTGCTGGTCCAGTGTAGTGTGCTGGGGGAATTTGTTTTTACTAAGACTTTACCAGCTAACCACTTACAACCTCTGATCTGTATTTCAGCACAGCAGGGACATATGTTTCAGTTTTCATACAGGCAGTGAAATTTTGCAGTGCATGTGTAGAGTGAAAAAGCGCATTTTACTCTTCCCTATTTAACATCTTATGCCCTGAAGGTTAATCAGATGACTGATGGTCACACAGAGTGATCCAATGGTTCCATGAACAGCAGATCACAGATGCAGTCAGAAGGCATCTATTCACACTAGATGGCTGCGCAATACTGTACAACTCTGAATCGGGCCCTCTGTCCTATGAAGGCAGTCATGGTGCATGGAACTTAAGAAAATCACACAAACAGCACCAAGACATGTTGTATGTCTTTAGCTTTTTAAAATGAGATTACAACACTTGGGCCTGATTCTGAGTTGGGACCAAAGGAAAAAAAGAACACGTACAGATGTAGCCGCACAAGCGAGCCTTGGCTCTGTGATATGCAAAGGCTTGCTGGCGTACCAATTAACCCCTGCCTAACGTTGACAACAGATCCACCTGACTATACTTCAATCTGGAGATTACGATCTTGACTCCAGCACAATCTTTCCTCTTTTCCTACCTTACCCTAGCCTTTTCTTTTGCTAGGTGAACTCTCATCAGTGATCCCAGAGTGGGTGGAATTTGCAAACCTATCTTCTACCATATCACACTGTAGATACCCAATACCGTCCGATCTTGGAAGCTAAACTGTGTTGTGCTTGGTCTGTAATTGGATGGGAGACCTCCTGGGAAATGCAAAGTACTGTATTGTAGAGATTTGAGGAACGCAAATACTCTGTGCCTAACACTGACAGCAGAATCACCACCTCTCTTCCTTCGGAAAAGTGAAAAAGAATGGAGAAGTGTTCCCTCAGGCACCCACCACCATAATCATAATCAGAATATAATTATAAAATGCCAAAGGAATTTCTAAGGTGAATATCCACATGGATCCATTTTCGGTCAATGTTTTAACACATACACAGGTTGACACAGGTTGACATGAAAAAGAAAAATATGTGGCATGTGTGGTAAAATCACAATTTAATTATACACACTGACACACATAGAATATACATAAAACATGCAGAAAGGACTTCCCAAAGTCCTGCTAAAATGGAGAGCCAGAATAATTACCAGCGAGTTTGAGAACCAATCATAAACAGTTCTCAAAACAGTTCTATTTACAGTCACCCAGCGTCTCTCCGGAAAAGTCCACTGGAACCAGTTACTGGTGTTTTATTCAGCAGTCCAGATGTTAATAGGCAGCAACTGGGGGGTCCATTTTTGTCCCTTATAATCCAACGCGTTTCCACCCGCAATGCTACGGGTCTTTCTCAAGGTGAAGTAAGGGACACTATCCAGATCCATATCCTTATACTGTTCTTCAACCAATTGGAACTCTAATCCATAATTGAATTTAGCTGGTAGTCTGAATTCAAAATTCCCCCGGTTGTCATGGAGATATCAACCTCCAATCCAGACAGAAACCCATCTGCACTTTGTTGCGTCACTTCCGGGGTGCGGCCTTTATACTCAAGGCGGCTTCCGCCAGCCACCTCCCTACGTGTTTGCCAATCACTATCACCATATTCAGGGAGGAACATATTTCATCAGCGGCTTCCGACAACCCTTCTCTCGCCGCTTTTGCCAACCAATCTCGGAAGTGTCGCTTAGTCATGCTTCAAGCTTCTGTTTTCTCCCCTATCTAATCTCAATGGCATCCTCAGCGGATCAATACAACAAATGTTCAACTGAGATAAAGGGAAAGGGACTGTCTCTATGACATTTTGACTCTAATAATAGAAAAAAAAAGAGTAAAATAGAGTCCATTTTCCTCCAGGGTGTCCGGACACTCTAAAAATAAATAAAATTGAAACAATATAAAAAGTCACAGTATGTAGATTTAGAACATTATGAAAGCACTTAGCAGGTTATTAATCACAAAAAATATATAAATACTATAAAAACCACTTTAATTCGAAGTCATTATTTAATCCAAATGGATGCACTGTATTAAAATCATAAATAGACTACATCTCATTCTTAGCTAAAACAGTCACAATGTCTTTTTGTCGATTGGTGCACTTGATTAATTTGTAACCCGCAAATCTGATAATGTTTTTCACAGAGCTATTGTGATGGATCTTAAAATGATTGGATAAAGCATGGGTGACTAACCCTTTCTTAATATTCCTGCAGTGTTCACTTATGCGTATCTTTAACGGTCTGGTAGTACGTCCAATATAAAATAAGTGACACAAACACTCAATAAATTAAATAACGTTCTTAATGTTACAGGTAATAAAATCTTGTATCTCAGCCGTCTTCCCGTTAATACACACTGTATCCAATTTGTTTGTACCATCACCTTTAACTGCCCTACATCTAACTGCAGTCTCCACACCAATGGAAATCTTTCGTTAAGATTCTGCCTTCTCTTCTTTTCGGGGGGGGGGACTTTTTTACCAAATAATTTTTCAAATTGGGAGCCTTTCTGTATATAAAACCAGGATGATCAGGAATCGCATTTCCGACGACCGGGTCTTTTCTTAGAATATCCCAATTCTTCCTAAATGATCTCTCAAGCAATCTATGTTGTGCATTATAACTAGTGATAAAGGCCCATTCAAAATTCCTTTTCTTAGGTTGCTCTTGGGGTTTACTGCTTAACAAATCTTTCCTATCTAATAATCCTACTTCATGAATAGCTTTTTCTATATTATTGCTGTTATATCCACTTTTTTCGAACCTACATTTCAATTGATTAGCTTGTTGTTGATAGACATCATCACTCGTACAGTTTCTTTTAAACCTCTTTAATTGACCATGGGGGATTGAATTCAGCCAATTGGGATGATGGCAACTATTAATATTTATATACGCCTGAGAGTCTGTCTCTTTGATAAAGGTCTTAGTGCAAAATTTCCCATTTTCCTGAAAGAGGGTGATATCTAAAAAATCTACTTTATTAACATCTATATTGAATGTAAGCTCTATTTTTAAGTTGTTGTTATTTAAGTACATACAAAAAAGGTCAAGTGCCTCCCTACTCCTTCTCCATATAAATAAAATATCATCGATGTATCTTCTCCAGGACACCAGGTCCGCTCCAAATGGCTTGTTGTTCCAAATAAAATCTATTTCCCATTGTTCCATGAAAATGTTGGCATAACTTGGAGCAAACCTGGTGCCCATGGCTGTGCCAACCTTCTGAATAAAAAAATCCCTTTCTACAGTAAAATAATTATTGTTAAGGATAAAATGAATCCCTTCTAAAATAAAGTTTTGCATTTCTTCCTCTAAAGTGCTTTTGTGTAAGGCAGAAGTTACGGCTCTAATCCCAGCCTCATGTTTAATGATAGAATAGAGGGATTTCACATCAGCTGTGACCAATATAACATTTTCCTCCCACGGGACCATGGATAGTAGATTCAATAGGTCTTTCGTGTCCTTAAGATGCGAAATATTTTTTAAAACCAAAGGCTGTAAAAAGTAATCTATGTACTCCGACAGATTTGCTGTCACTGAATCTATCACAGAGACTATAGGTTTACCTGGGGGGTGGGTGGGGTTTTTATGCACTTTGGGCAACAGATACAGAGTCTGTACTACTGTTTTTTCATTTATAAGGTATTTTACTTCTCTTTCTTCCAATACCCCTTGATCACTATATATTTTTATAAGATCTGAAAAATGGTCTGTAATTGGATGGGAGACCTCCTGGGAAATACAAAGTACTGTATTGTAGAGATTTGAGGACCGTGAATACTCTGTGCCTAACACTGACAGCAGAATCACCACTTCTCTTCCTTCACACTAACAACTAGATGCACACATGAGATGGTGGATATTTTCATGTTGCATCTATTTAGCACCCATTTAAGTAGCATCATAGCATAGGTACATTATATGCAATGTACCATATTAAGAAATAGGGGTCTTCCAAGCTACTACCCATAATACCCACACAAGCTCCTAATATATTGACCTAAGGAGGGTTTAAATATAGTATAAATTAATTTATGTTGGCCCAAGTGATTGCAATAATCATATAACACCCTATGAAGGGACATTACGTGTTCTTCAACACACATACGTATATGTGTTGAAGAAAAAGTAATGTTCCTTCATAGGGTGTTATATGATTATTGCGATCACTTGGACCAACATAAATTAATATATGGTATATTAAAACCCTCCTTAGGTCAATATATTAGGATCTTAAGTGGGTATTATGGGCAATAGCTCAGAATACCCCTATTTCTTAATATGGTACATTGCACATACCACAGATTATCTATTTTTACTATTTGTATTGTTCATCTCTTTGGATACACTGATTTTTACCTAACTCTAACTACTATTAATTAAAAGTTATTTTTTTAATCTAAACTACTTGTTTATCTCTAAGGGTGCATCCAAAAAAAGAGTCTTCTTTTTCACTTTTCTTTATAATCCATTGATACCCACTGACTCTTGGTGCACCACCAACTCGATATCATCAAGGGGCATCCTGTTTACTGTCAATCTTAGTTCTCCATTGATCAATTAGAATTTATTTGACTGGTGCACAGTCATACACTTTCTTTGAAAAGTTCTAATGTTGCCAAGTTACTTTGTAAGTGAAAATGTATTCCTGTTACCAAGATGGCAATCACATACGTTTCGACGACTAATCACTAGCATAACGTCATTTGCTAATTATAGCTATGGGTAAGTTATGTATCGAATAAACAAGAAAAAAAGAAAACTACTCTCTGGTGCTGGTATGGTTTCTAAAGTAAAGATGAGTGCCTAGGGTATGTTTGGTGCTTTCAATAAAATATTGATTTAATTTGCAATATATTTTGTACATTGATGGTTTACAGTACATACTGTACAGTAACTCACTATATGTTGGCAAAAGATATGTTCTTTAACCATAGAGTCACAGACCACACATTAGCCCACATTTATTTGAGTAAGGGATTACTATTTTTGTATATCTTATAATCACCATAGTGTTATTTACACTTTAATTAATATACACTCATCTTTACTTTAGGAGTCCTATAAGTACTGGAGGGTACTGATTTTTGGGGTATGGGTCGTAGGGTCGACTCAACTTAGGTCGACAGTCATTAGGTCGACCATGGAAGGTCTACATGCATTAGGTCGACAGGGACAATAGGTCTACATGGTCATTAGGTCGACATGTACTAGGTCGACAGGTCCAAAGGTTGACATGGGTTTTTGGACTTTTTTTGGTGGTGTTTTCTTCGTAAAGTGATGGGGAACCCCAATTAGTGCACCGTGTACCCTCGCATGGCTCGTGAGCTTCGGGTAAGGTGCCTCGCTCCGCTACCGCTGCGCTCGGCACAGGTTACCATTCCCAATTGTAGTCCACATGGATCGTCAAGTATGAAAAAGTCCAAAAAAATGGAATTTTTTTTTTGAAAAACTCATGTTGACCTTTTGACCTGTCAACCTAGTACATGTCGACCTATTGACCATGTTGACTTAATGCGTGTCGACCATCAGTGGTCGACCTAATGATTGTCGACTTATGCTGTGTCAACCTAATGACCGTATACCGATTTTTGTTACCTATCCCCAGAGTTTGGGAGTCCATTTTTCTGCTAAGGCTGCAGACTAGAATCTCCTTTTTGGTGTGAGCCTTATTGCTTTTCAATTAGATGTTGAATAAAAGCACAAAACTTAATAGAAAGCAATAAAACATTTATTAATACAATACATAGTCACTGATTAGTTTCAGTCAGAATGTCAAACTCAGTAGAGCCCCATTCACACACACACACACACACACACACACACACACACACACACACACACACACACACACACACACACACACACACGTATATATATATATATATATATATATATATATATAAGAGATGTGTGGGTGCGGATTTACTCGGTTCTTAACGCCAGAATTACCACGAGTTTGAATTTTCCTATTGGATGACCAAAACACGTGACATCCGATAGCCAATTAGACGCCGTTTTAAGATCTGGGTAAATCATTGAGTGTGGCTACATCGCAGGCAGGGGCGAGCGGCATGCCTAGGCGCGCCTGCACTTCGGCCCACCGCCAAGTGTACAAGGACGCTCCCATTCACTTTGAGTGTGGTGCGCGTGCGTCTTTCGCTCCTGCGATCCACCTCAACGGGCACGACTAGGCACAGATGGAGCCACAATGGCTCAATCTGTAAATATGGGTAAATCTGAACCCACACATCTGTAATATACACACACACACACACACACACACACACACACACACACACACACACACTGTACTACTACTGGACCCAAGCAGTCTCTCTCTGTCATTCCAGGGGCACATTTTTCCACACATGAAATCACCACATTTGCTATTATATACAATACTATGAGCAACAACATAAGAAAAGAAGGCAAAATCAAACTAATATATGCTCATAACCAAAAATTCAATTGGCATTTATCTTAGCCAGTCAGGCCATCCTCCTGCCAATAAATGTATCTAAAATTTTCCTTTAGTTGCTTCACATCTTATATGTTATTTTTTTGATCTGTACCAGTTTTACTGACATACAGTAGCTACAACAGGCAGGGCCTACTATCTGACACATTCCCCCTATGCGGCTGTCCAATATTTAAAAACTACAGCATATGATTAAGTTCTTTCACACAAAACGATGTAATATCGGATTAAATATCTACGGTGCTTAGAATTTCATCAGTTACATTGGCAAATAACTCAGCCAAAGTTTCCACCTTATGAACATTTTGAACAGGCAATGCAAATAGGCACAAAGATGATCCAATTTTTTTGACTAAACCTTTCACTTTCATCTTCTCTTCCTTGTTATAATAGTCCCTCTTCATCATGTGCCTGAGCATTTTATGATTATCATTTGCAATCAAAGTAGCAGGAGCTATTCAGTCTCAGATACATGTAGGTATTCCTCTAAGCAAATCTGTTCACGCTTGGTGCCCATGTATATAATACACTACCAGTCATTAAGTAAAAATACCTCAATATCTCTAGCGATATCATATGTCCACCATAGTAAAGATCTTATAGTACTGGATGGGCACCAAAATATTGCCAGTGACTGTGGTAACCGTACGAGAACGCCAAATATTTGAGTTTGCCTGATTAAACACATTTCCATTTTATCGATATGGGTTTTATATTTCTATTCAAAATTATTTTCATAATAAAATTATACTTTAGTATTATCTAATAAGTCTTCTAAATCATTATTACTTATTACACATTAGTCAAAGTTTTAATACTTATTTTTATATTTTGATCTGGATTTGTTCTCGTGCTTGGTACCCGGGTGGCCTTCCATATAACCAATCAGCAACATCTAATGCATACAGCGTAGAGTTATAGAGGATTTTGGGGAGTGAGTACATATTCAGTACATAAAGACTAGCAGAAAATCCCACTTATACTAGTCTATATTGCATCTAAATAACTTTACACTTCCGCATTGCAACATTCATTCTTGCCCACTTTGCACAGAGACCACTCTGTCTGAACCACATTGACCATAATAGCACAGTTCCTATTGCAAGCAAATTTACAAAGATATCACTGCCCCCATATTGCACAGGGCATGCAACTATCTAAATGTGTATATACTACCCACTTCTCATCACTACTCCACCTCCCCAGTTGCACTTACTGAGATTAAATAGAACTAGTGTTCCACTCAGATTCTCAGCATGTGAGTATGTTGGACTAGTAACTGGGTCTCCAGTCCAGATGTGCTGCATGCACTGTGGGTAGTTCCACCCCTTTCACCCAGCTTATTTTTTGTCTTCCTTCTGCTTTCACTGAGCAGTCAGGCTTGTTACCAAGAGTGTAACTACCATAGGTGCAGGGTGTGCAGCAGTTATGGTGCCCAGAGCTGAGAGTGGCCCACCTTTCCTGTCAAAGTTACATATTACAGTATATATAATTTTTTCTAAATCTAAATCTCTCTGCACGTTACATCTGTCCCACCTGCAGTGCAACATGGTTTTGCCCAATTGCTAACTTTTTTGGTTTGATAACTGCTCTGAATAACCCCCTAAGGCACTACTATGTTCAGAAAATGAACTAGGGCACTATTATGGGACATAAACAACTTCTGCTGAGAGGAGTTTCTTTAGAAGCATTGCGAGTGGGGCTCCTTCAAAATGTTGCTATGGGGCCCACAAAGTTCTGGCTATACTTCTGGTTGTTACTTTTCAGCATGATAGTTAAGAGAGGAACAGTTGCAATGAAAACATCTCCTCATTTATTATACCTCTGAAAAGTGACAAGTGCAGCTCTTCAGATTCATCAGAGTTGCTCTTGATGCAACGCCAATAAGCAGATGCTACAATTAAGTCAGCTTCTTTATACCTGAAGTTCCTTATGATTGGATTCCTGTTCCAGTATAACTATTAAGGCTGCTGTGATTGATCTGAGCAATCAAATCATGCAAGCACTTGTTGGGCGTGAGGGGTTACTGAGCAACAGTTAACCACCCCCAAGTGTGCTTCTGAATGTTCTAATTTTTGAAGGAGAATGAAATAATAATCTTTGCATAAGAATTGGTATGGACCTCTATGGAGTAATGTGCAATAAAAATGGAAATACACTGTATGATGATAGCTGGAAGAATGGATGCTGCTTGAGAAAGACCCTGATGTAGTCAAGTACAGTATATTGAATTATCTGGAGACCCTGTTCTTATCCCTGGTTCTGGTTGCCATCCAGTCATACTGTTGACATTTTGGTTAGAGGTCAATTTGGTCAACTTAGATTTTTGTAAAGTCCATTTACAAGATGAACGTAAAGCGAACAGTGAACATAAGTCCAATTTGACCAGGTTGGCCTCCTACCACATTGCACTTTATAAGTTTTATTTCCTTTTGGAGCATCTTCTTTGAGACCGAAGGGCTGACTATACTCATGTCAGATCATCCAATTTTTCACACTATGCATGCTCTGTAGCCTAGCAAGTTTGAGTAAGTAAGTCAAGCACATCTGAGTCGCATTAACAGTTTTGGCTGAGTGGATGTAATTAGGCACCAAATGTGTATTTGGACATGTTAAGTGTTTCATGGGCATGCCATCAGTTGGATTTGTGGGCTATTCAGAGATGATTATATGAGAGATCTATCTGATTTCAAACAGATCTTTTGTACCAAACAGAGGGCTGATGCAAGTGCTCTTATAGTGATGAGGGCTACAATCACAAGTAGATGGATAGAGTTGTTGTCAATGCATAGATGTTTCTAACTGTTATCCATGAAATGTAGCTGCATCCACTGTCAACTTGCATGTGAAACTGAATCAGCTCCTAAATCCTCAGTAAATACTGTGATGGAAAATCTTGAGTTTAAGACATCACTCATTTAGGATCCTTAGTCAGGATGTAGTCAGAATCCCAGAACCTGGATCCCGATGCTCAAAATCCAGGTGGATAAATACTGGGGTTAGGTTTAGAGTTAGGCACTAGGGGGAGTTTAGGGTTAGGCTGCGGGAGGGGTTAGTTAGGGTTAGGATTAGGGTTACAATACTTACCAAAATCCTTTGGGATTTTGAATGTCAGGATTCCATTGCCAGGATTCTGAATGTCGGCATGGTGAGTGCCGGGATATCATACCCAACCCCCTCAGTCAAGTTACCTGAGATATGCTGAGATATTCCTGAAATGTCTTGTAGCCATACGTGTGTCACTTCCGGGTCAGACCTCTGATCCACTGGCATTGCAGTAAGTATTATTACCCTAGCCCTAACCCTAATCCCTACCCCAAACCCTCCTTCTAGTGCCTAACGTTAACCCCACCCCCTCAGACTAACCCGAACTCCCGTGCCTGCAGTTTAACTGTAATGTTGACATTCTGACAGTGTTGACCTTTCACCCGTCGACAGCACATTGCCTGTTGCATTTTTAAAATGTCGACATCATAATATTGTGGATGAATGTTGATATTGTTATTGTCAACCTTTTGACTACATCACATTCAACTAAGACATCTGGAATAATTATGTTTTCATTCTGAATATGTACTAAGGGGATTCTCTTAAGTATTTGACATACAGTACTACACCAATATTCCCATTTTTCTTTTTAATTTGTAATCTGGGTGTGATTTGGATATTCAGTTAGTGAAAATCACTATGGGAAGACATTCCATTAATATGTAATGACTGGACTCTACGTATGACTGGTCACACAATATTCCATTGATATATGGTATTGTTACTTAGCTACAATACTGGTGTTGTTTGATTTGTTGATGAAAAGCTTAAATCAGCCTCTATAGTTTCCTTCCAGTAATTGAGTGTATGTTTCTCCTAGACAATCATTTTATAGTACAAGTATGATTCTTCTGTAATTCTAATAGCAGCCATGTAGCAAATACAGTATATCGCAAATGTGTCCTCTTTATCTAATTTAAAAGACTGTTTATAACTTCTTTTAACAAAAAAATATTTGCAACAGTCAATCTGTAACTATATCAATAAAATAAGACTAGCGTAATTGTGTTTCAAAAGATATGTTAATGAGTGGTTCTTGTGGTGCATTTATACATTTTAATACTGTTCCCAACTTTATTGTGACTTTATGAGTCCTTCAGGGATTTGCATGGTTTGCATTATGTTTTCTCTTCATGGTTTAAACACTCATCTTTCTGTTAATTGTCATACCTTGCATGAAACTCTTAACCAAGTTATGATTAATTCTGAAAGTAATTAATGATTTTATGCTCAGGAAGATCTTTTCACTCTCCAATTTGACATTACCTCCTGTGAATATCTCTCTCTCTCAGGAGCCAGATGAGTGCTATGAAAAAAAATAAAAATAAAAGTAGATTATTATGTTCCTACGGTTTATTATCAAAATATATTCATTTTAATATAACCTTGTATTGGCAGATATTTTGAAAATAGAAAACAAAATGCATTTTTTTGAGCTACATACACTGTAGTTACACAATAAGGTATGTTGTAAAATTCACAGGCAAATCAATTTCAACATTTTATACATTCAACTTGCATTTAAGAAAATACATTTGTCTGGGATTGGACTATTAAAACTTTTGATCTTCTGTCTTCTCCACCTTCGCTTTATCCTCTATGGCAGGCATTCCCAACCGCGGTCCTCAAGGCACACCAACAGTGCAGGTTTTAGTGATATCCAGGCTTCAGCACAGATGGTTAAATCAAAATAACTGAGGTACTAATTAAGTCACCTGTGTTCAAGCCTGGATATCACTAAAACCAGGACTGTTAGTGTGCCTTGAGGACCGCGGTTGGGAAACACTGCTCTATGGGATAACCCTGATTTCTCACCCTGGCTTTAGCCTTAGGACTTTCCATCCATTGACCACAAGGGGTCTTCTGTTCTTGACTGAGATTGCTCCATTATGATCCTTACCCTCCTTCCCTGATATTCGAGATAGTTTTCATATACCCTTCCATTGCTTCTATCAGTATTTGCACCTGCATAGCTTTTACATTTCCACTCTAATAGAGCTAAATTGGGAACTACACTGGAATCTCTCTGCTTTATTCAGTGACAGGTAGGAAAAGGGGTCTGATTCTGGGGTCTCTCCCAGTTAGGTTCATTTAGATTGCACTTTTTGTTGGTGTGGGTGCTAGTGAATTCATCATCCAAGTGGTAAAACGTTATCATGGGCTTATGCATGTACTGTATATTGTGATGTCTTGAAAATAGTAATCCATGGCTCAATGGCGTTTCTATAATGGGTGCAATGTGTGCGGTGCACATGGGCCGCTGGGTCCAGGGGGGGACCCATACCACACACACTGCATACAAGTTTTAATACTTACCTTTGTGGAGTCCAGCAGCAAAAATCACAGCCAAAATGACCACCACGCATGCGTAGTAGACTCCAGCATAATGTCGTACCTACTGCGCCATGGAGAGGAGGAAGCCCATCCAGAGTCTGCACACGGACGCCCTCCTCTGTTAAAATGCCCCTGCCATGGCTACTTCTTGAAAGGTACCACATTTTTAAGTATTGACTTCTGCACTAGCATGAAGGTCTGTCAAATAAGCAATTCTGTACAGTGAGGATCTCATCTGCCTGAGAAAAAGCAGGTTATAATGGATTCCAGTGTGGAACCAGGATGCAGATGTTCAAGCCAACACCTGCCACTTCCATGAACAGAGTTTGTTTCAGGGAATCATTGGTCTATAATCTGTCCCTCAATGCCGACGTTTGCATAGTTGAGCGATCATTAGCTACTGCGCATATGCAGATAAGCCTGAAAAACCCTACGGCGTATGCATTTACCTGACTGTACACAGAGACCGCTTTTGACTGTATAAAGTATATGAAAAATACAAAGAATAAGGGGGTCACTCCGACCCGTTCGCACGCAGTGGTGCTTCGCTGCGGTGCGAATGGGTCAGGACTGCAGCTGCGCGGTGCCCACAATGCACATGCGCGTCATTACCTGGTGACGGTCAGCGATGGGCAGCGATGTCGCCAGTGCTGAAAGTGATCGCAGTGTCGATCGCAAGAAGATTGGTGGCGAGGAGGTGTTCAGGGGCGTCTACTCACCGTTTTTCGGGCATGAAGATCTGAACGCAGGGTTGTCCAGGCATTTGGAGGGCGGATGTCTGACGTCAATCCCGGAACCTTTGTCGCTGGATCTGTTGCACAGGGTAAGTAGGTCTGACCCTGGTCTTGTTTTGCAGGAATTTTTTTTTAGTATAGCAGGGCTGCACAAGCGATCGCAGCCCTGCTATGCTAAAATGCACTCCCCCATAGGCGGCGTCTAGTTACATAGAAACATAGAATTTGACTACAGATAAGAACCACTTGGCCCATCCAGTCTGCCCCCCTTTTTTTTTTTTTTACATTATTTTTTTTCTCTAACCTTGTTTGATCCTTATTTCTTTGTAAGGATATCCTTATGTCTATCCCATGCATGTTTAAATTGCTCCACTGTCTTAGCCTCTACCGCCTCTGATGGGAGGCTATTCCACTTGTCCACTGCCCTTTCTGTGAAGTAATTTTTCCTCAACTTTCCCCTGAACCTACCCTCCTCCAGTCTCAGTTCATGTCCTCGTCCTTGCTACTCTTCATTTGGAGAATGTTTCCCTCCTGGACTTTGATAAAACCCTTGATATATTTGAAAGTCCCCCCTTTCCCTTCTCTGCTCCAAACTATACAAATTGAGATTTTTTAGTCTTTCTGGGTATGTTTTGTGATGTAGGCCATGCACCATTTTAGTTGCCCTTCTTTGTACAGTTTCTAATGTATTAATATCCTTTTGAAGATATAGCCTCCAGAATTGAACACAGTATTCTAGATGAGGCCGTACCAATGACCTATACAGTGGCATTATAACTTCTTTCTTTCTGCTGCTGATTCCTCTCCCAGTGCAGCCAAGCATCTGACTAGCCTTCCTCGTTGCTTTGTTACATTGCTTACATGCCTTTAAGTCTCCTGAAATAGTCCCTTTCCTCCTCAGTAGTTTCCAGTATAGTGCAATTAATACTAATACTAAATTTAGCCTTTGGATTTTTGAGACCCAAGTGCATGATTTTGCATTTTTTGGCATTAAACTGTAATTGCCACACTCTTGACCATTCCTGTAGTCTACCTAGATCCTCAATCATTTGTTTTACCCCACCTGGTGTGTCTACCCTGTTGCATACCTTTGTGTCATCTGCAAAAAAGGCATACTTTCCCTTTAATGCCATTTGCAATGTCACCAATGAAGATATTAAAAAGCACTGGTACAAGTACAGATCCCTGGGGTACTCCACTGGTAACATTTCCTTCCTGTGAATGCACTCCATTTACCACAACTCTCTGTTTTCTATCCTTCAACCAAGATCTTATCCATTTAATAATCCTAATATCCAATCCCAAACTTTCAAGTTTATTTAGCAGTCTGCGATGTGGAACAGTGTCAAAAACCTTACTAAAGTCTAGATAAGCTATATCCATGGCTCCACCTTTATCCATCACTTTAGCCACACAGTCAAAAAAGGCAATAAGATTTGTTTGACATGATCTCCCCCTAGTGAATCCATGCTGTTTGGGATCCTGTAAATTGCCGGATTTGAGATAATCTACAACTCCTTTTAAGAGTGTTTCCATCAATTTCCCTACTACTGATGTAAGACTCACTGATCTGTAGTTGTTTGCCTCTTTCTTGCTTCCACTTTTGTGTAGTGGGACTACGTTTGCTCTTTTCCATTCCTCTGGAATTACTCCTGTAGCTAATGACTGGTTGAATAATTCTGTCAATGGTGCTACCAGCACCTCTTTCTTTTAGTATCCTTGGATGTATCCCATCTGGTCCCATAGATTTGTCCACTTTCAGCTTTGAGAGTTCTGTTAGGACCTTCTCCTCTGTAAATGTACTTGTTTCATTTTCCTGAATATCCATGAACTTAACTGTGGCCGAGCAGCAAAAAGTGTCCCTGCAACGTAACTGTGGCATGAGCAGCAAAAAGTTGCTACGTGCGATCAACTCGGAATGAACACCCATGTTAGAAATATCTTCTTTGTATTAATCTAATAATTTTTATAGTCAAAACTCTGGGGTAAAAAGGAGTAAAAAGTGTATGGAAGGTGCGGCACTGTCTATCTTTTCCACACATCTCTGATCAAAACTCAACAAATTTCCAGGAGTTTATATTGCTGCACCTGTGTATAATGCCCACATGAACCCTTTGGCTCATAGATTGTGTGTAAATCTGGCTCTGGTACTACCCAATGGGTGTGGATCGTAGGGTCGACTGTAACTAATTTGACACCTGAAATAGGTCGACACCATTTTTAAAATGGTTTCTTTTTCTCTATAAAGTGACCGGGAACCCCAATTAGTGCACCGTGTCCCCTCGCATGGCGAGCAAACTTTGGGCATGGTTACTATTCCCAATCGTAGTCCACGTGGATTGTAAAGTATGAAAAAGTTAAAGAAATGAAAAAAGTGAAAAACTCATGTCGATCTTTTTCCAGGTTGACCTTGTACATGTCGACCTAGTGACCATGTCAATCTAATTCATGTCGACCAGCAGTGGTCAACCTAATGAGTGTAGACTTAAGTGCAGTCGACCTAAAGACCATATCCCCTAGCCTAGGGGTTGCCAACCAGTCAGAGCAAAAGAGCCTGACAATATCTGTAGTTAAATCAAAGAACCGGTATCATGCATGCGTCATAGAAGTGTGAAAAAAATGGGGTGTGGCCTAACTGACACAATACCATACCACATTTTTCTGCGCCAACATTTGGTATGACATTTGTAGGAGCATGACCATGTGTCACACTGGGGGCAAGAAACACAGAAACAATCCAGATCAACATAAAATACACTGAAACAAGCCAGCCTCCCCCTTCACCCTGTGCCTCTCAGCCTCCTACCCTTCACTATGTGCCTCTTAGCATCCCACCACTGTGTCTTTTAACCTGCCCCCCTTCACTCTGTGTCTTTCAGCCACCTTCCCCTCTATCTCTCCCCTCCCCATACATGTAGGAGAGTACTCCCACATTGCTCCCACTTAAGAGGGATGCAGTGCCGATTACAGCCCGGAGTCCTGCCCCCCTTCCTGAGCAGTGAGTTTCGCTGACCAGAGGTGGCAGCATTACAGGGAGACACATGCTGTCACTCACCGGCAGCATTGGCAGGCTGTGAGAGGACAGCAGCAGTATACTGTAGGAATCCCATTCCCTTCCTGCAGTTGTGGAGCAGTGCTCTCTGCTGGCTAGCGCGTACTTGGTGTAAACATTATGGTGTAAATCATAATGGGTGGTGCACTACAAACGCAGCAAAGCCTCCTCTGAACAGCGGCACACAAGTTAGAGGAGGCAGGTTGTCAATGTCAGTGGGATCAGCGCGTCCAGTGTCAGGGAACATGAGGCAGGAACCACATCTCAATAAAGAAAGAGCTGCGGGTTGGCCACCGCTGCCCTAGCCAATGCCTCCTCAGCCATTTACCTCATCGCTCGTCTCTGTGTAAAACCTAGGTAAGTATGGTGTTAGTGTAAGGTATTGCAGTCATTAAAACAGTTAAATAAAATCACATACAATATGAGGCCACATAAAATATATAAACACAGTTCAAATGAGTACTCTTTAAAACTGATGAAGTTCCTAGGAATTTTGTCTGGATTTTTAGTCTAGAGTTAATTAAGAATCATTAAAGGTGTGTAAGAGTGTGGATTTTCCCTGCTTGTCAGAGCTGATGTGTCCCTTTCTTTATTGGTAACAATTTGTAGCTCTTAGCCAGACAGAACTATTAAGGTGTGTACACATGGGGGGTAATTCCAAGTTGATCGCAGCAGGTTTTTTGATAGCAATTGGGCAAAACCATGTGCACTGCAGGGGAGGCAGATAACATGTGCAGAAAGAGTTAGATTTGGGTGGGTTATTTTATTTCTGTGCAGGGTAAATACTGGCTGCTTTACACTGCAAATTAGATTGCAGATTGAACACACCACACCCAAATCTAACTCTCTCTGCACATGTTATATCTGCCTCCCCTGCAGTGCACATGGTTTTGCCCAATTGCTATCAAAAATCCTGCTGCGATCAACTTGGAATTACCCCCATGGTGAGATCCTTGCTATTGCCGATTTTAACTGTGCGATTTCCCTTGGACTCCCCAGCACCACCGATTTTGACTAACTTTTCTTGAGATATGGACTATGTGTGTTTACAGTTTTGGCTTATGTGAGATTTTGGCTTATGTGAGATGTCATTGACATGTGAGATGAACTAGATAGTACACCGATCTAGCAAGGATTGACTTGCCTACACAGTCTATCTTTTCTTGCGATGCCTACCTGACGGGACCGCGCATCGGGATCAAATTGGGATCGCAAGGTGACTTTCACCTTGCGATCTGCACTAACTTTTCTTGCGATTTTGACTATATAGTCAAAATCGAAAGAAAATATCTCACCGTGTGTACACACCTTTACTTTACAACTTTCCAGGTAATTGGTGCAACAAAAGTATCTTGCTGAGCTCCAAAAGTATCTGTTTCTTGACTGTAGAGTTTACTCTTGGACTCACTTAGAATAACTGTATATGCTGCATTGCCGCAGATCTCTTAGAGTTGAGTATACTTATCCCTATGATACTGAAGCTATTATTGCCTTTGCTGTATGCAAAGAGAGGACTGCTGCTTTAGTTTTTTATGACTAGCTGTATCCACTTAGATATACCTGTAAACAAGTCTTTCATAATATCAAGTGGAGGATCTATAACCTAGTCTTATTAAGTTGCAGAGGAATTACTGGGACTTTCATTCTCTGTCGGTAAGTAAATGAGCTTATGTTAGCGAAGACTTTCTGACTTCTCTTGAGCTCAGTGCCAGATTAAGGTCCACATGGGCCTGGAGCTGAAATTTACAAAAGGCCTAATTGTGACTAATAGTGAAAGTGGCTAGTGATATGGGGGGCATGGGGTGTGTCCTTCCTTCAATCACCTCAACTGTCCTCTCCTCTTCACCTACTGTCTATCAACAGTGTAATGTGAAAGTGAATAAACAAAAGGAAATCCCTGTTTATAGCAGTGCCACTTATACCCATAATCAGTAGTGCACGCAGGGGGGGGGGGGGGGTTCTGAGTACCCTGAAACCCCCACTGATCAGTGCTGGCCGGCAGACACTCTATTTGCATTTGTGACCCAAGGACAGCTGTTATGAGCTAGAGAAGTGTGGTTGTGAATACACTATAACAAGGCGCCACCTTTGAATTGTGTGACCATCACTCTGAGGTGAAGATATTAAGAAGTATATTTACGCTCCTTGTATGTACACCAGTATCTTCCTTGCTCCAGAGCCCTGGATCTCACATGCTCAGCATATGCAAAGATAAATACAATCTCATGTGTAGTACAGTCAATTTAATACATAGATTTAGTAAAACACACATATAACTAGTGATGAGCGGATTCGGTTTTACTCGGTTTTACTCGGTTCTCAAAACCGAATCTTATTGGCTCACTGATGTCACGTGTTTTGGATAGCCAATAAGATTCGGTTTTGAGAACCGAGTAAAACCGAGTAAAACCGAATCCGCTCATCACTACATATAACAATGACAGTGAAAAGAAGTTTCCCCCTATAGTTCCATCAAGTGTCCCCAGAGGACTGAAAACAATTACCGGATGATGTGGAGAACTGATGGATAAACAGTTCTCAAACAAGCGTTGTTAAATATCTGAAGTCAGTCCACCCGGGTAGGCAGCTCCAGAAAAAACATCAGGTATCGTTCAGTGTTCTCCAAACAGCTTCAGGAACCAGGGGATCAGCAACACCTTACAGCCAACGCGTTTCAACCCCTATCTTTAGGGTCTTTTTCAAGGCAGTGTGTTGCTCTAATCAACTCTTCCTCCTTTTAAACAACGATTGTCCAATCAAAAAACCTCCCGTTCCCGCTAACCCTATTGCCGGAACTACGTCACACTCGACTCCGCCCACTACACCCAACAGTGTCCTGTGCTCCCGGAGGCTTCCGGATACCCTTCTGTAACTGCGTCTCCTCTTTCCGGAAGTGTGTAGTCGCGTATTGCGCCCGCTACAGCCAGCGGCTCCCAATCTCCCGGAAACACGTCATCAGCGTTCGTCTATTGCCGGAAGTGCCCTCGGAAGACATGTGGTCTCGTTCGATCGATGTTAGCCATAATTGTCCCTTTCCGCTTCCCATTCTTAAAGCGGAAGTGTCCAAAAATGTAAACAAAGTGTATTGTTACTGATCCAATTCTCATAAACGTCCTTTATGAACCATTTTTAATCTGTAAACATAAAACCCATAAAATACATAAAATACATAGACATTGGGATTCATTAAAAACGCAAAGACCATAATTATAAATATTAACTATTATTCTTAAAAATTTGTTTTATAAAACCATAAACATATATGAACAGATTGAAATTGATAGACCCTTAAAAATAATTCAAACTGTTCTCTGAGGTTATTTCCTAAACAAATGGCACTGATTGATTTCTAATAAATCATAAAAACCATTTGAGTTCAAAGTCACTGTTTAAACCATGTGGGTGCAATGTATTGCACTCATAAATTAACTGCATTTCTTTTCTCGCCAAGCTTGAAGCAGTATCCCGTTGCCGAAGATTGCCCTTTACCAGTTTTAATCCTGCAAATCTGATAATGTTTCTCGTGGAGCAGTTATGAAATTTCTTGAAGCGGGACGAGAGGGCATGTGTCTCCAGTCCCTTCTTTATATTTCTACAATGCTCCCCGAGCCTGACCTTCAAGGCTCTGGAAGTGCGTCCTATATAAAATAGGTGGCACGTGCACTCGATACAGTAGATGATATTGCTCGAGTTGCATGTCATAAATTCATTGACAGTTAACTTTTTGCCATTTATCTGAATGCTGTCGAGTTTTTTTGTACCATCACTACTAATCTCCCTACAGCCTATACACATTCCACATCTATGGAAACCTTTTGTAACAATCCTTGGTTCCCGTCTTATTGGTGGAAGATAGCTGTTGACTAACTTGTTTTTTATGTTAGGGGCTTTTCTATAAATAAAGGTGGGATGTTCAGGAATTTTATTGCCCAATACCGGGTCCTTCTTCAATATATTCCAATTTTTCCTGATGGACCGCTCTAAAATTCTATATTGAGAATTGTAGCTCGTAATAAATGCCCACTCAAATTTTTCTTGCTTGGTTTGTTTTAAAGTGCCAGTGCTTAAAAGGTCATTTCTTTTGACACTATTAGCCTTTTGCATTGCTGCATTTATAATATCCTCCTTATATCCACAATTTTCAAATCTCGTCTTTAATTCATGGGCTTGCTGTGTATAGATAGCCTCGTTAGTGCAATTTCTTTTAATACGTTTAAATTGACCATTGGGAATAGAATTAAGCCAATTAATGTGATGACAACTAGTGTATTCAATGTATGTTCTTGAGTCAGTTGTTTTGGTATATGTTTTGGTATGTATCTGATTGTTTTCTACAAACACCGAGATATCTATAAAATCAATCTTCAACTTATCTATATTAAAAGTGAGCTCAATATTTAAAACATTATCGTTAAGATATGAACAGAAGAGATCTAGGCTATCACGATCGCCTCGCCATATGAAAAAAATATCATCGATAAAACGTTTCCAGGACACCAGGTTCGCTCCAAATGGGTTGTTATGCCAGATAAAATCCTCTTCCCATTGACCCATAAAAATATTGGCATAACTAGGAGCGAACCTGGTGCCCATGGCTGTGCCCACTTTTTGTATATAAAAATTGCCATCAAAAGTAAAATAATTATTTGTTAAAATGAACCTGATCCCTTCTTTAATCAAATCCTGAACATGGTCCTCCAAAGTGCTCCTTCTTAAATATGTGGTTATGGCCTGTAATCCTGATTCATGATTAATGATGGAATATAATGATTTCACATCAGCAGTTACAAATATCATATTTTCTTCCCATTGTAAAGTAGACAGGAAGAGCAAAAAATCTTTTGTATCTTTAAGATGGGAAAGAGTAATTAGTGAATGTTCTTTCTCACTAATGAACCTAATCATCAATGAAAGAAGAAGAGAACTCACGCACTTGGACGATGAAATAAAAAAATGTAAAGATCTAATCGTTCCATTTTCAGATTTAGCAGATTATAAGACCCTAGAAGAAAAAATAGAGAAAAATATTAAAAAGAACAAAAAGACCCTAGTTGAAAGAAAAATGAGAAAATTTATAAGGGATAAGAAAGAATCTGAGGAGAATAGTGATGAACAACAAGAAACCCCCCAAAAAGTGGAAATTATAACCCCTGTTAGGCCTACCAATGAAAACAGGCAGAGATAAGAGACAACATGGGGATAGAAATAGTCCACCGAGTTCATATAGAGTGGATTATCAAAGATATAGATACGGGAGGGATAGAGAAAACTCACGTATCCGAGAAAGAGCTCCACAGAGAAATCCAGATAGGGACAGATTTGGATATAGAGAACAGAGACCCTTTGGATTGAGAAGAGATAGGGATAGGAATCAAATGTATGGAAGAAAAAATGAGAGGGACATAGGTGAGGGAAACTGGCAATGGAGAAGAACACATAGAATGAGAAATAATTCCCCACCCCTGGAGACAAACAATATATTTGAAGTATTCAATAGGGGTGAGTCCTCACGTTTTTTAGAGAGAGGGAAACAGGATCTAAGATGGAGATAAAACGGAAAACCCATAGGGGCACAAGAGGAGGAAGGGTGAAAAGGAGTAAACAAAAGAAAAAAACTATTAAAAAAAGGACGAAAAAGGGAATAAAACAAGTGGCCCAGGTTGAAACTGAGAACGAAGGTAGGGTTAAAATATTCAACATTAGCTCACACGTCTTAACTAAAGACGAAAGAGGGGTTCTGGAGAAGGGGCTAAAATACGCCCCAACAACCACCATCAATAAGTTTGAAACATTTATTGATATTTCTAAATTTGAACGTAAACTCTGCATAAAAAAATTATTTTTGAATAAAGAGAAGGAGAATTTAGAAGAGAATGTTATAGTAGAGAGGACACCCTTTAAGCCTAAATCTATTTTTTCCCTGCACATGTTAAAGGCACTTTTATTGAAACTTTTTGTGAACTCATCAAGGGAGACCTCAGAGAAATAAAACCGTCAGGGATAAAATCAAACCTGACATATAAGGAAAGATTAGCATTGAAGGAATTGAAGAAAAACCCCGATCTAGTTATAAAGCCTGCAGATAAGGGTGGGGGGGGGGGGGGGTGGTGATGAATAAAGACTGGTACATTAAGGAAGTTGAAGAACATGTTAATGATAGAATTACCTACTCCAAACTCAAATCAGATCCAACGGACAGGATAATTTCAGAATTACAAGTTTTGATCAAAAAATATGAGGACTTGGGAATTCTTGAAGAAAGGGAAGTTAAATTTTTACAAATTTTAAAACCTGTCACACCAGCACTTTATCTGCTTCCCAAGGTCCACAAAAATGCCACCCATCCCCCGGGTAGACCCATAGTATCCGGGATTGATTCCGCTACGTCTAATCTATCAGAATATATAGATTTTTTCCTTCAGCCACTTGTTTTACAAAATGTTTCCCATCTTAAAGATACAAAAGATTTTTTGCTCTTCCTGTCTACTTTACAATGGGAAGAAAATATGATATTTGTAACTGCTGATGTGAAATCGTTATATTCCATCATTAATCATGAATCAGGATTACAGGCCATAACCACATATTTAAGAAGGAGCACTTTGGAGGACCATGTTCAGGATTTGATTAAAGAAGGGATCAGGTTCATTTTAACAAATAATTATTTTACTTTTGATGGCAATTTTTATATACAAAAAGTGGGCACAGCCATGGGCACCAGGTTCGCTCCTAGTTATGCCAATATTTTTATGGGTCAATGGGAAGAGGATTTTATCTGGCATAACAACCCATTTGGAGCGAACCTGGTGTCCTGGAAACGTTTTATCGATGATATTTTTTTCATATGGCGAGGCGATCGTGATAGCCTGGATCACTTCTGTTCATATCTTAACGATAATGTTTTAAATATTGAGCTCACTTTTAATATAGATAAATTGAAGATTGATTTTTTAGATATCTCGGTGTTTGTAGAAAACAATCAGATACATACCAAAACATATACCAAAACAACTGACTCAAGAACATACATTGAATACACTAGTTGTCATCACATTAATTGGCTTAATTCTATTCCCAATGGTCAATTTAAACGTATTAAAAGAAATTGCACTAACGAGGCTATCTATACACAGCAAGCCCATGAATTAAAGACGAGATTTGAAAATTGTGGATATAAGGAGGATATTATAAATGCAGCAATGCAAAAGGCTAGTAGTGTCAAAAGAAATGACCTTTTAAGCACTGGCACTTTAAAACAAACCAAGCAAGAAAAATTTGAGTGGGCATTTATTACGAGCTACAATTCTCAATATAGAATTTTAGAGCGGTCCATCAGGAAAAATTGGAATATATTGAAGAAGGACCCGGTATTGGGCAATAAAATTCCTGAACATCCCACCTTTATTTATAGAAAAGCCCCTAACATAAAAAACAAGTTAGTCAACAGCTATCTTCCACCAATAAGACGGGAACCAAGGATTGTTACAAAAGGTTTCCATAGATGTGGAATGTGTATAGGCTGTAGGGAGATTAGTAGTGATGGTACAAAAAAACTCGACAGCATTCAGATAAATGGCAAAAAGTTAACTGTCAATGAATTTATGACATGCAACTCGAGCAATATCATCTACTGTATCGAGTGCACGTGCCACCTATTTTATATAGGACGCACTTCCAGAGCCTTGAAGGTCAGGCTCGGGGAGCATTGTAGAAATATAAAGAAGGGACTGGAGACACATGCCCTCTCGTCCCACTTCAAGAAATTTCATAACTGCTCCACGAGAAACATTATCAAATTTGCAGGATTAAAACTGGTAAAGGGCAATCTTCGGCAACGGGATACTGCTTCAAGCTTGGCGAGAAAAGAAATGCAGTTAATTTATGAGTGCAATACATTGCACCCACATGGTTTAAACAGTGACTTTGAACTCAAATGGTTTTTATGATTTATTAGAAATCAATCAGTGCCATTTGTTTAGGAAATAACCTCAGAGAACAGTTTGAATTATTTTTAAGGGTCTATTAATTTTAATCTGTTCATATATGTTTATGGTTTTATAAAACAAATTTTTAAGAATAATAGTTAATATTTATAATTATGGTCTTTGCGTTTTTAATGAATCCCAATGTCTATGTATTTTATGGGTTTTATGTTTACAGATTAAAAATGGTTCATAAAGGACGTTTATGAGAATTGGACCAGTAACGATACACTTTGTTTACATTTTTGGACACTTCCGCTTTAAGAATGGGAAGCGGAAAGGGACAATTATGGCTAACATCGATCGAACGAGACCACATGTCTTCCGAGGGCACTTCCGGCAATAGACGAACGCTGATGACGTGTTTCCGGGAGATTGGGAGCCGCTGGCTGTAGCGGGCGCAATACGCGACTACACACTTCCGGAAAGAGGAGACGCGGTTACAGAAGGGTATCCGGAAGCCTCCGGGAGCACAGGACACTGTTGGGTGTAGTGGGCGGAGTCGAGTGTGACGTAGTTCCGGCAATAGGGTTAGCGGGAACGGGAGGTTTTTTGATTGGACAATCGTTGTTTAAAAGGAGGAAGAGTTGATTAGAGCAACACACTGCCTTGAAAAAGACCCTAAAGATAGGGGTTGAAACGCGTTGGATGTAAGGTGTTGCTGATCCCCTGGTTCCTGAAGCTGTTTGGAGAACACTGAACGATACCTGATGTTTTTTCTGGAGCTGCCTACCCGGGTGGACTGACTTCAGATATTTAACAACGCTTGTTTGAGAACTGTTTATCCATCAGTTCTCCACATCATCCGGTAATTGTTTTCAGTCCTCTGAGGACACTTGATGAAACTATAGGGGGAAACTTCTTTTCACTGTCATTGTTATATGTGTGTTTTACTAAATCTATGTATTAAATTGACTGTACTACACATGAGATTGTATTTATCTTTGCATATGCTGAGCATGTGAGATCCAGGGTTCTGGAGCAAGGAAGATACTGGTGTACATACAAGGAGCGTAAATATACTTCTTAATATCTTCACCTCAGAGTGATGGTCACACAATTCAAAGGTGGCGCCTTGTTATAGTGTATTCACAACCACACTTCTCTAGTTAATTTTTGCGAGTGTAATTGGAGGGACACTCTTTGTTGAATTCGCTGGACAGGGCTGCCTGATTATTTTTTGCGCAGACAATTTATCACCTTAAGTACTTTCTGAACAAGCTGTTATGAGCTGTCCAAACGCTGACAAGAGAGCAGATACAGTATCAGTGACACTGCTGAGTGCAGCTCTTCCGGGTGCCTCTAGATGGCCCAATCTCCATTTGTGCGGTCCACACTGTAAGATATCGTCCCTGAGCATAAACTGAATTCTGAGCTGAACTGAGACATGCAGCTCAAAGGCAGGAGCACGAAGCTTGGGGGAGAGACCGGACACAGGGGATTCCAGAGGGCACACTCAAGAGCTGGGATCCTACAGAGGCAGAGTAAGTTTGGCTTTGTGTGTGATCTATCTACAGTCTCTCTCTCTCCATCTCTCTCTTTCCATCTCTCTCTCCCTCCTCTCTCTCTCTCTCTCTCTCTATCTCTCTCTCTGTCCATCTCTCTCTCCCCCTCTCTCTCTACCCCCCCTCTCTCTCTCTCTCTCTCTCTCCATCTCTCTCTCTCTCAATCTCCCCTCTCTCTCTCTCTTGGTTTCTTTCTGTCTCTGTCTATCTAATCTATAGTCTCTATCTCTCTAGGGGGTTTCTATATATCTACAGTGCCTCTTTCTTACTCTCTAGGGGCTTCTACATTTATCTTTCTATCAGGATTCAACATCTATCTGGGGACTGGTTATAAATGTGTGTGTGTGTGTATATATATATATATATATATATATATATATATTTATAACACAAATGTCCCGGCACAACACATGGGCCCTCATTCCGAGTAGTTCGCTCGTTATTTTCCTTCCCATCGGTGCGATTTTCCGCTAACTGCGCATGCGCAATGTTAGCACTGCAGCTGCTCCAAGTAAATTTGCTAAGAAGTTTGGCATTTTACTCACGGCATCATGAGGTTTTTTCTTCGTTCTGCTGATCGTAGTGTGATTGACAGGAAGTGGGTGTTTCTGGGCGGAAACTGGACGTTTTATGGGAGTGTGTGAAAAAACGCTGCCGTTTCTGGGAAAAACGCGGGAGTGGCTGGAGAAATGGGGGAGTGTCTGGGCGAACGCTGGGTGTGTTTGTGACGTCAAACCAGGAACGACAAGCACTGAACTGATCGCACTGGAAGAGTAAGTCTCGAGCTACTCAGAAACTGCAAAGAAAAATCTTTTTGCATTATTGCGAATACTTCGTTCGCAATTCTGCTAAGCTAAGATTCACTCCCAGAGGGCGGCGGCTTAGTGTGTGCACTGCTGCGAAAAGTGGCTAGCGAGCAAACAACTCGGAATGAGGGCCATGGTTAGGTGCCCTCATAAAAGTTCAATAGAAATAGATGCTGATGCAGCACTCACAACCGTTATTTCCTGAAAACAATCTTATTACAGATTGAAATGTTAAAAGAATCCTTTATGTGACTTCATTTGTTCTGAAAACCGGTTGTGAGTGCCGCATCAGCATCTATTTCTCTATCTATCTATCTATCTATCTATCTATCTATGCAAAATGTATGGTATACCACCACTTAAAAACCTTTACCTAGCTGGGTGCTGGCACATAGGGTTCATGGTACAGGTCACTCAAATGGAGCTGTACTACTAGCATACAAACAACATCCACTGCAATACTGTTGTATAAGTCAATGTTTCAATGCCAGTTATAAAAGGAGTACCGCACCATTTGAGTGACATACGTATATATATATAATACATATTGTACACATATATATATATATATATATATATATATACTGCATATAGATGTGTCCTGCTATGGTCTTGCCACATCGCGTCATTCATAACGTGGGATGCATGTTCCCACTATCTATTAACTGCGACTGAGTGCGGCATATTTATTATTATTATTATTATTATTATTACATTATATTTATAGTGCGCCACAAGTGTTACGCAGAGCCGTACAAAGGACAGTACAGGGAGACAAAACTTAGCATAACAGTAATTAAATAACAAAAATGGAGTACAAGTAACAAAGAGCACCACAGTTCTCAAAACATAATACGGCTTAGATGTAAGTAGCAAGGGAGTAATCATTGTACTACTTGGGTCTGGCGGCCATAGATAGAGAGGAGCCTTTACCAGTAGGAGAAAAAGCAGGTAAAGATGGTCGCTGACTGAAATGTGTCGAGAAGAGGGCTTAGACAACAATAGGAAAGAGGGCCCTGCTCTGAAGAGCTAACAATCTAGTGGGGAGGGGTGACAGACAGATGACATGAGGTGCAAGCAAGCAGGAGGAAGCCTGATGGCAGTATGCAAGCAAAGCATAGATGTTCAAGGCGTGGGGCTGGGGGATGGAGGAGCAGCCTAAGGACTAGGTTATGCATTGGAGGGGTACGCTTTGATAAATAGGTGGGTTTTCAGTGCCCGTTTGAAGCTTTGCAAGGTCGGGGAGAGTCTAATGGAGCGGGGGAGCGTGTTCCACTGAAGGGGTGCAGCACGGGCAAATCCTGAACTCGTGCATGGGAAGCAGTGACCAAGTCAGAGGAGAGGCGACAGTCATCAGCCGACCGTAGTGGGTGGGAAGGGGAATGAAGGGAGAGGAGGTTGGAGATGTAGGTAGCAGTGGAATTAGAGATGGCCTTGTATGTGAGGGTGAGGAGTTTGAAGAGGATTCTGTAGGGGAATGGGAGCCAGTGTAGATTTTGTCGAAGGGGAGTGTCAGAAGTGGAATGGCGGGAGAGGAAGATGAGCCTAGCTGCGGAGTTGAGGACAGAATGGAGGGGTGCAAGGTGGGAGCAAGTGAGGCCAGTGAGGAGAACATTGCAATAGTTGAGTCGTGAGATGACCAGTGAGTGGATGATAAGTTTAGTTGCACTCTGGGAGAGAAATGGCCTGATGCGAGCAATGTTGCATAGCTGGAACCGAGAGGATTGCGCCAGAGCTTGGATGTAAGGTGCAAAGGAGAGGGAGGAGTCAAGAGTGACGCTTAGGCAGCGGAGTTGGGGAACGGGGAAGATGATAGTGTTGTCAACAGTGATAGAGATATTTGTAGGGGGTGTTGCTCTGGCTGGGGGAAAGATAATGAGTTCAGTTTTGTCCATGTTGAGCTTCAGAGAGCGCTCAGACATCCAGGAGGAGATGGCAGAGAGGCAGCTGGAGACCTGAGAGAGGACAGAGGGGGACAGATCAGGAGAGTAGAGGTAGAGTTGTGTGTCATCAGCATAGAGGTGGTATTGAAGGCTAAAGGCGTTAATGAGCGCACCCAGGGAAGAGGTGTACAGGGAGAACAGAAGGGGGCCTAGGACAGAACCCTGAGGGACACCAACAGGAAGGATGGAAGGGTGTGAGGTGATTCCGGAGGCAGACACAGAGAAGGAGCGGTTAGTGAGGTATGAGGTAAACCAGTCAAGGACGGTGCTAGAGAGGCCAACATTTTGGAGTGTGCAGAGGAGGAGAGGGTGATCAATGGTGTCAAAGGCGGCAGAGAGGTCCAGAAGGATAAGCAAAGAGAATTGGCCCTTGGATTTGGCCGAAAGCAGGTCATTGGTGACTTTCACCAGGGCAGTCTCGTTGGAGTGGAGTGGGCGAAAGCCAGATTGTAGTGGGTCAAGGATGGAGTGGTCAGAGAGGTAGCTTGTGAGAGTCGTTCAAGTAGTTTGGAGGCGAAGGGGAGAAGAGAGATGGGGCGGTAGCTATTGAGTGATGAAGGGTCGAGGTTGTTTTTTTTGAGAATAGGGGACACCAGAGCATGTTTGAATGGTGAGGGAAAGAAGCCAGTAGAGAGAGATAGGTTAAAGAGGTGAGCAGGGTGGGAGCAGGCAGTGGGGGGGAGGGAGCGGAGAAGACGGGAGGGGAGGGGGTCCAAGGGGCAGGTTGAGGGGGGGAGGATAGTATGAGGGAGTGGACTTCCTTGTCTGAGGTGGGACAGATGCAGGACAGGGTGGGATGGATGGAGGGGAGGGATGGTGGGGGCCGGAGGGCAGCAGAGGGGTGATGGGAGGAGATGTAATTTTGAATATCCTCAATTTTGGAGTTGAAGAAGGAGGCAAAGTCAGTGGCAGTGAGGGAGGAGGGGAGGGAAGGAGGAGGGGGGCGAAGGAGAGTGTTGAAAGTTTCAAAGAGTCGGCGTGGACTGGAGGACTGAGAAGAGATGAGTGCTTGGAAAAAGGATTGCTTGGCGAGAGAAAGAGCAGAGCAAACTTGAAATGGAGGAAGTCTGCCAGAGAGTGGGATTTCCTCCAGGAGCGTTCTGCGGAGCGTGAACATTTTTGTAGGAATCGTGTAAGTTTGGTGTGCCAGAGTTGGGGTTTGGAGCGGCGGAGGGGGACAGAGGAGAGGGGGGCCACAGAGTCGAGAGCAGCAGTAAGGGAAGAGTTATAGAAGGCGGCTGCCTGGTTGGGACAAGTCATAGTGGAAAGAGGAGAGAGGAAGGCCTCGAGGGAGGACAGGATAGCGGAGTTGAGAGACCAGAGATTGCATCTTGTGATGGTAGGTCTGGGCGTGGAGTGGAGAGGGGAAGATGAGAGGGTGAAAGAAAGCAAATGGTGGTCAGAGAGAGGGAAGGAAGAGTTAGAGACATCAGAGAGATCACATCGGTGGGTGAAGACAAGGTCGAGGGAGTGACCGAGATTGTGAGTAGGGGCGGAGGACCATTGAGAAAGTCCAAAGGAGGTAAAAAGGGAGAGAAGATTAGTGGAAGCAGCATTAGTGATGTCAATAGGGATGTTAAAGTCACCGAGGATGATAGAGGGGAGGTCGGAGGAGAGAAAGTGGGGAAGCCAGGCAGCAAAGTTGTCAAGGAAAGGTGAACAGCGGCCAAGTGGGGCGGTAGATCACTGCCACATGGAGGTGAATGGGGTAGAAGAGGCGGATAGTGTGGACCTCAAAGGTGGAGAAGGTGAGGGATGGCTCAAGCGGGATGACACGAAAGGTGCAGTTAGGGGAGAGAAGGATGCCCACGCCTCCACCCTGGCGACCATCAGGTCTGACTGTGTGGGTGAAGGAGAGGCCTCCGTAGGAGAGGGCAGCAGGGGAGGTGGTGTCAGAGGAGGAGAGCCAGGTTTCAGTGATGGCACGAAGGTTAAAAGAATGGGAGATGAAGAGGTCGTGGATAGCGGGTAACTTGTTGCAGATTGATCTAGCATTCCAGAGTGCACAGGAGAAGGGAAGGAAGGGGACAGGGGAGATGGGGATCAGGTTTGCTGGGTTCTGAATGCATGTGGGTAGGCTGGAAATTTGGGTGGGGAGTGACCTAGCAGTGAGTATTGGTATGGGACAGGATCGAGGAGCCATAATTCCAGTACAGTATCGTACGCATCGCAGTGCGCTAGTAAATGCTGCTATATGCAGCAACAACATAGCAACACACACATAACCCCCCACTTATAAATTCTGTGTTTACCCCTGAAAATAATGCCCATGGTATCAGTGCCGCCTATACACATAATACCCACGATAGCAGTTCTGCTTATACACATAAGTGCCCCAACCCAACCACTCCACGTGCCTCATGTGTCACTGTTGTTTTCTATAGGCATCCGCGCTAGTCCTGTCACCTCTCAGTGCGCCACCGCCTCCACTCCTTATGGTCCCATTCCCGCCGCAGGCCAGTGTCATTGGAAGGCGACCGCTCCATCTATTAATACAGGAGCTGTGGCTCACAGAGAGAAGACAGTGCTGCCTGTGCAGATAGTCCCATTGCCGGGCAAGGTGGGCTGGTGGAGGAGGAATGCGTACCGCCTTTATATACAACTGATGGAATGCAGTTCCGGCCCACTGTAACCCCTGCCTACCATAACGTATACACACACAGTACACACTACAAACACATACAGTATCCATCATTTCAGCGACAGGTGGTACCCCTGAAAATAATCCCAGATCGACTCAATGATGTTGAGATCAGGGCTCTGTGGGGACGATATCATAATTTCCAGGACTTCTTGTTCTTCTTTACGCCAAATACAGTTCTTAATGACATTGACTGTATGTTTGGGATCGTTGTCCTGCTGCAGAATAAATTTGGAGCCAATCAGATGCCTCCCTGATGGTATTGCATGATGGATAAGTACCTGCCTGCCTTTCTCAGCATTGAGGACACTATTACTCCTGACCAAATCCCCAACTGAAATGCGGCCCCAAACTTGCAAGGAACCTCCACTATGCTTCATGTTGCCTGCAAACACTCACTATGGTACCACTCTCTATCCCTTCGGCAAACAAACTGCCTTCTGTTACAGACACATAATTCAAATTTTGACTCATCAGTTCAGAGCACCTGCTGCCATTTTTCTGCACCCCAGTTCCTATGTTTTCATGCATATTTGAGTCACCTGGCCTTTTTTCCACATCAAAGGTATGGCTTTTTGGCTGCAATTCTTCCATGAAGACCACTTCTGGCCAGACTTTTTCGAACAGGAGTGCCTAAACCTAACCCACAGCACCCCCTGCCACCTCCCCTGCAGGCTACCACTAACATTAAGCGGCATAGTTACAATCGGGATGCCAGGTGTTGGAATTCTGGTATCGACATTGTAGCCGTGTGTTGACATTCCGGCAACAGGACTTCGAGTGTCGGTACTCCAACCGCCAGGATTCTGACTGCATTCCCTTCACAGAATTCTAAGTGCGCTTTCATTGCAATGTAATATCTACAATAACTGATAGTATTATTCCTAAACATACACACATTTTTACTAATGTACACTGAATTAGAATTCACCATTTAGAAGCACTTACTGTATTCAGTGACACTTTAATTCACTGTCTATGCAGTTATGATATACAGGAGTGTACATTTATCTCTCTCTCTCTCTCTCTCTCTCTCTCTCTCCCTCTGTTCATTGATTTTATAACATTCGTATTCTCCTCCAACTCCAGAAAACTCATGCATATTTTACTATAGCAGTTCAGTGTTACGTCAATTTCCAATTCATGAGCGTTATCTGAAAAGTTGATTGAAAATATAGGCATGCTAAATATTCATGCAAATTTAAATGTATTTTTAGGTACGGTGATCCGTTTGGTATAAACGAATAACTCAAAGCTTAATGAAGAGATACACTTTCACTTGCACATCCTGTATTCCTGGGAATTCAAAAACAGTACAGGGCCATTTTAAGGTAACACACAATTGTGTAATTTCCTGTTACATGTATAATGGAAAAAAAAATGAAGAAAATGATTGTAAGATGACGTTGGAATATGTCAGGAGAGAGTGAGTAATTGCATTCTTATGCTAAACCCCATCTCCAGCCTGGAGGTGATAACCACTGAAGGGATGAAAGTGTTTGTTTCAGTTCCTAGTGTCACAATTTTAGAAAGTTGCTTATAATTCTCAACGGCCAGAGTGCATCCTCATTGTCACAGTATATCTCAGTGACTTCACTATCCAGACCTGGTATATTGACTGGGAATGCCGAAACTGCACCACTATCCAATGCAAGTTATTGCAATGAGATACATGCTGACATGGATATAATAGTAACTGTTATTTTAGTTAGCTGCTGGCACCCAAAATGGCTGCCTCACCTTTTGCATGCTCCTGATCATCTCCATAAAACAGCTTAAATTCACCACAACTGACCTATGAATCATCATAAATATCCAAGGACTTACCTTTAACTTGTACTACTCTACGCGGACATCTCATCAAAACCAATGGATTGCATTCCTGCGCTGAGATACACACTGGATTGCATTCTCTGCATCTCCCCACTGAGAAGTCCTTCAATTCGGCATCTACTGTACTCTGCATTGGACATCCCAGACAAGGTACTGTGGACTACAACCTATCTTTGGCTCCATCCAGCCCCTCACTTAGACATCATCCACCTCTGTTCTCTGAGCAACAAATAACTCTGACTTCTTGCATTAATCAACTAATATCAGTATATTCAGGCTCTGAATTGCTGAAGGGTCATTGTTCATTTCAAATTGCAGGATCCCAGCCATTCTGCAGGACACGTTATCACTACCCCCACAAGAAATCTACTTCAAAGGCCTCTCACATTGGGATTTTTCACACCTACACAATAGGAATTGGATTCTAACACCTTTCCACAAGCCTGCTTTGTCCTGAAATAATTGACTAAATCAGCAACAGAAAAAGTTATTTTATCACTTGTTTCAAATATACCCACTGGATTAAAGAGCAGCAATAGGTTAGAGCAGTTATTTTCAACCTTTTTTTTACTCGCGGCACACCAAACAATATTTTAAAATTCCCAAGGCACACCATCAGTTCCCCACAGAAAAAAACAAAAAGCACACATTGGCCCTTACAGTAAAAAAAATAATCGACACATACATTAGCCTACACAGAAAAAACAATCACATTGCTCCCCACATAAATCATGTTGCGTCTACATAAATCAATCACATTTATTCACATTGTTCCTACCATAAGTCCATATAAATCCTTATTCTCTCCACATAAATCCTATTGAAATCCTATTGTTCCCCACAGGAGAAATAAAATAACAAATATTAGCCCCTACCTGTCAGCTGTCCTCCTCCCTATCCCTCAGTGGCGGGGGCTGTTTATAGTGGAGTACTGCAAATACTGAGCAGCGGGCGCTCGGGCAGGTGTGGATGTGGGTGGGCAAGGAAAGTTGTGTATGCAGGCGGGAACTGGAAGATGTGTATGCAGGCCGGTGGGCTGGCTGGGTGGTGAGACGCGGCGGCCGTGACCTATGATATCACATCGGTGCGTCTTCAATGCATAGGTCATGGCCGGAGCTGCTCTGGCTCCACGGCACACCTTGCAACTGGTCATGGCACACTGGTTGAAAAAGCCTGGGTTAGAGCAATATCTCTGTTCATGAACCCATTATAATTTTTTTGTCACATACCGATTTGGGGGTAGAAAAAAAAATACAGCTTTCTCTCCCTCTCTCATCATCATATGCAGCTCATACTTATAGTAAGCTGTCATTGATGACCAAATGTATACGTATTCCTCCAGCATCATTCTTTCACTCCACCCACCACGTACTGCAGTTCCTATTACACCATCACTGACTTCTATTCTCCAATCCCTTGGCATTTAAAACAAAACACTGGCATGTTCGTGGGAAGCGAGCAGGCCAGAAATTTATTTTCCCCAGTAACCACATAAGTCCTTTGCCCACCTGTTCCCCCCAAGCTTCAAAGAACAATCAAATAGAAGTGATATCCAAAAGACGGTCCTGTGCTTGGGAGAACAGAACTGTCAATTCTCACTTTGTGACTCCCATAACCAGAGCTCCTGCGCTTAACATAAAGAAAACTGAAGGCCCTCCGGTATGTCCAATCAGGTCAGTCCTTTGTAATTCCAGATCTATAAGAAACAAGACTGCAACAATTGCTGACCTTATTGAATCTGCAGAACTAGCCTGTATTACAGAGACCTGGCTAGATGAAAATGCAGCACCTATATTGGAGGCTGTGGTCCCAACAAACTACTCTGTCATCCACAACCCAAGACTGGACCGCAGGGGTGGCGGGGTGGCTATATGCTTCAAAAAAGAACTTAAATGTAGGGTCCACCCTATTGAAATTACTCGCTAATTCGAGTGCATTGCTGCCCGGAGTTCGACAGGATTAGGTTTCAGAGTACTTCTTATTTACTGGCCCCCTGGAGATGGAAAGATATTTCTACAAGAAATTGCAGACACTGTTGCTGGCCTGGTTCTGGAACATTAAAGATGGCTCATCCTCAGGGATTTGAATGCATGGGTGGATGATGAGCTCCCTTGCCTTGGCCAAAACCTCCTGTGCACAAAGAATGGTCTGGGCTTCACACCGGTCATTCCTTCTGCCACACATAAAAGTGGTCACACTCTTGATCTTGTCTTTCAGATTAGATTAGAAGTCAATGACCTAAAAATAAACCCAGTCATCTGGTCAGCCCACCACTCCCTTTTTGTTCTCAGTTGCAACCACTCAAATAAGATCTCTGCCCGTGGAGTTGACCAGGTATCGTCCAAGGAGGGGTATGACTCACCAGGCTCTTGCAGCAAATCTGGATCTCTCTGCTATACTGGGTGCCTGTGAAGATCTCTGTTCCCTAGTCCGTTATTATAATAGGGATGTTATGGCTGCAATTGATATTATCACCCCTGTGCGTATAAGACCTCATAAACCACAACGTCAAGCTCCCTGGTTCGACAACAGTGTTAGAAAAGGGCAACAATGCTCAAGAAAAGGGGACGTAGACTGGAAAGACGATGGAGGAAGACTAACCTAGTGGATGACAACATAAAACCAATAAAGCATAACAAAGAATATCAATCCACAATCACCCGTAAAAAAATCACAGTTCCTGTCAAATGAGATCATGGCAGCAAATAGTAGGCCAGCTCAACTTTTCCGCACAGTGGAGATGCTTTGCAAGCCAGCATGCCTGCAGACTGATGAAACCCTCTCCCAGGCAAGATGCAATGAGTTTGCACACTTCTTTGCAGATAAAATATCCACCATCCGGGCTGGAATCTCCACAGTGCCATCAAAGGAGTGCCAAACTACAAAGCCTGCCAATATAAGCAACCTCTCTTCATGGACCAGCTTTGACTCAGTGGATCTAAAGGACATTGCTGAAATTGCCCTGATTTTGTGTCCCACCACCTGTGATCTGGACCCTGCCTCAACCAAGCTTCTAATAGGTTGTATGGATATAATTGGTTCTGTCTTTGCACAAATTGTTCAATGCTCTTTGCAGACAGTCATTTTTCCTGGACCCCTAAAGGAAGCAATTGTTAGACCTCTTCTTAAAAAAACCTAATTTAGAGCCTGACTGCATGACCAACTACAGACCGGTATCAAACCTTCCTTTTCTAGGAAAGGTTATTGAGAAAGTGGTTGCAAATCAACTGGAAAACCACCTGACAACCCATGATATTTATGATCCATTCCAATCAGGATTTAGGACAAGACATAGCACTGAAACAGCCCTGGTGTGTGTGTTAAATGATCTTCTGATGGCAAGAGACAGAGGTGACTGTTCAATATTAATCCTTCTGGATCTCTCTGCAGCATTTGATACCGTGGACCATGGGCTTCTGATTGAGCAACTGATACATTTTTGTGGACTGGATGGCACAGTCCTAAGCTGGTTCAAATCATTTCTCACAGGCAGGTCACAGAGAGTATCGTCTGGAGTATACTCATCACCATCAGTCCCATTGCCATGTGGTGTCCCACAAGGTTCTATACTATCACCCATGCTTTTTGCAGAATACATGCTCCCGTTGGGTGAAATAAACAGGTGCCATGGCCTGGTCACTGCTATGCCGATGATACACAACTGTACTTGTCCTTTTCTCTGGGCACTGATAACCCAACAGAAACCCTAAATGGCTGTCTAGCTGTCCAGGAGTGGATGAGTGCCAGTTGGATGCGACTGAACCCAGATAAAACAGAGGTCCTTATGATAGGACTGCAACATCAAAGGACAAGACTGCAGCATAGCCAACCAACTGGACTTACACTCGGGGATTCAGAATTACAAACCACTGATCATGTGCAGAATCTTGGCATTGTCTTGGATGGCGGCTTGACACTTAAACATCAGCTATCAGCCACAATCAAATCCTCATTCTTTCACCTGAGGAACATAGCCAGAATCAAACACTTAATTCCCTCAGGTGATCTGCCAAAAGTCATACATGCATTTGTACAGTATCATCTCGATTAGACTACTGTAATGACCTCTACCTTGGTCTCCCAGCAAAATAATTGCACCGCTTACAGCTGGTGTAAAACACAGCTGCCAGGCTGTAAACCAACCAGCCCCGCTCTAGCCACATAACACCTCTACTCCCTTCACTGGCTGCCTGTAAGATGACGAATCATCTTCAAGATTGCCTTATTGAGTTTCAAAGCACTACATGACCAGGGCCCAAGGTACCTGAAGCAGCTTCTGATCCCATACTGCCCCACTCGATTACTGCGATCTATATATAAAGGACTTTTAGCAGTACCTAGAATCTCCCGTAATTCATCTAGGGGTCGAGCTTTTAGTCATGCGGCTCCGACTCTATGGAACTCACTACCCCGCACAGTGCGAGAGGCCCCAACCATAGAATCCTTCAAAAGTAGATTAAAAACTTTCCTGTTTACTCAAGCATTTCCATAATGTCCCTTTAGTATCTACATTCTTCTGTATTTTATGAAAAGCTGTTCTGTAATTCATTATTTTCTGTACTATATTATGCTATGTATCTGTTAAACGCCTTGAGTCCTATTGGAGAAAGAGCGCTATATAAATAAAATTATTATTATTAAAATTATTATTATTATTATTACTAAGGGATCTTGAAGAGCAGAGGATGATAGGCAGACTGAGATGGCTTAATTCTAAATATTACAGGATTTGTATGTACTCTATGTACAGTACATAAACATGCACATATGAATGTTGATTTTCTAGCTGTGAGTGGTGCGAGTTACTGTTGAATTGGCATAGCAATGCCAACGACACCTCATCTCACCCCCCTCATGACCCAATCTTGCCCAAGAGTCACAGATTTTTGCATGCAGCCTAATGGGGATCAGAACACAAATTACAGAGTCTGGAGCTAATGAGCAGCACTCACTCGAAAGGACTCGCGGGGTGAATCTAACTGAATCGACCCTTTGATCATTAGTGCTCCTTTAGCTGCAGTGATGCTATAAAGCTGGGGAACCCTTTAAAAAGAAATCTTAATTACTGTATAAATGTGAATTTAAGGGGCATATTTATCAAAGTTCGGAAAGAGATAAAACTGTGAGAGATAAAGTACTAGCTAATCAGATTCTACCTTATATTTTACAAGCTGTATTTGAAAAATGACAGTAGCTGATTGGTTGGTAATTTATCTCTCGCAATTTTATTTTTCTCCAAGCTTTGATAAATAGTACCCCCCTAAATGGGTTCAGTTCTTCATCTAACTCATAAAAATTAGAGTGTTTTGAGTTTTGGTTTTGGATCTGGATCATCGCTCGTGTTTTGGATCTGGATTGGTTTTGCCAAAACCACCCTTTCAAGTTTTGGTTTTGGATCTGGATGATTTTTGAAAAAACAAACAAAAAAACAGCTAAAATCACAGAATTTGGGGGTAATTTTAATCCTACAGTATTATTAACCTCAATAACATTAATTTCCACTCATTTCTAGTCTCCTATGAACACCTCACACCTCACAATATTGTTTTTAGGCCAAAAGGTTGCACCAAGGTAGCTGGATGACTTTGCTAAGCGACACAAGTGTGCGGCACAAACACCTGGCCCATCTAGGAGTGGCACTGCAGTGCCAGACAGGATGGCACTTTTAAAAACTAGGCCCCAAACAGCACATCATGCAAAGAAAAAAAAGAGGTGTAATGAGGTAGCTGTATGACTAAGCTAAGCGACACAAGTGTGCGGCACAAACACCTGGCTGATCTAGGAGTGGCACTGCAGTGGCAGACAGGATGGCACTTTTCAAAAACTAGGCCCCAAACAGTACCTCATGCAAAGAAGTAAAAGAGGTGCAACAAGGTAGCTGAATGACTAAGCTAAGCGACACAGGTGTGAGGCACAAACACCTGGCCCATCTAGGAGTGGCACTGCAGTGTCAGACAGGATGGCACTTAAAAAACTAGTCCCCAAACAGCACATCATGCAAAGCAGTAAAAGAGGGCAATGAGGTAGCTGTATGACTAAGCTAAGCGACACAAGTGTGCAGCACAAACAATTGTCCATCTAGGAGTGGCACTGCAGTGGCAGACAGGATGGCACTTTTAAAAAACTAAGCCTCAGACAGCACATCATTCAAAGAAGTAAAAGAGGTGCAATGAGGTAGCTGTATGACTAAGCTAAGCGACACAAGTGTGCGGCACAAACACCTGGCCCATCTAGGATGACACTGCAGTGGCAGACATGATGGCACTTTCAAAAACTAGGCCCCAAACAGCACCTCATGCAAAGAAGTAAAAGAGGTGCAACAAGGTAGCTGAATGACTAAGCCTAGCGACACAAGTGTGAGGCACAGACACCTGGCCCATCTAGGAGTGGCAATGCAGTGTCAGACAGGATGGCACTTAAAAAACTAGTCCCCAAACAGCACATCATGCAAAGAAGTAAAAGAGGGCAATGAGGTAGCTGTATGACTAAGCTAAGCGACACAAGTGTGCAGCACAAACAATTGTCCATCTAGGAGTGGCACTGCAGTGGCAGACAGGATGGCACTTTTAAAAAACTAAGCCTCAGACAGCACATCATTCAAAGAAGTAAAAGAGGTGCAATGAGGTAGCTGTATGACTAAGCTAAGCGACACAAGTGTGCGGCACAAACACCTGGCCCATCTAATATGACACTGCAGTGGCAGACAGGATGGCACTTTCAAAAACTAGGCCCCAAACAAACAGCACATAATGCAAAGAAGTAAAAGAGGTGCAATGAGGTAGCTGTCTAACTAAGCTAAGCGACACAAGTGTGCGGCACAAACATTTGGCCCATCTAGGAGTGGCACTGCAGTGGCAGACAGGATGTCACTTAAAAAAACTAGTCCCCAAACAGCACATGATGCAAAGAAAAAAGAGGTGCACCAAGGTTGCTGTATCATTAAGCTAAGAGACACAACTGTGCGGCACAAACACCCAGCCCATCTAGGAGTGGCACGCAATGGCTGAATGACGAAAGTGGACCACAATTTTTCAGTCCACCGACAGCATCTCCTGCAAGCCCCTGTCATTTCTCAAAAAATTCTGCACCACCAAATAATTGTATGTGCAAACATGGGATGTGCTGGAATTTGCCCAGATGCAATGCACGCACAATATTGGTGGTGTTGTCCGATATTAAAATCCCCAGGAGAGTCTAAGTTGGGTAAGCCATTTCGCGATGATGTCCCTCAATTTCCGTAACAGGTTGTCAGCGGTGTGACCCTTACGGAAACCGGTGATACATAGCATAGCCTGCCTAGGGACGAGCTAGCATTTGTGAGATGCTGCTACTGGTGCCGCTGCTGTTGTTGCTGCGGGAGACAATACATCTACCCAGTGGGCTTTCAGTCCTGTTCCACTTGTCCACATGTCGTGGTTAAGTGGACACTGGGTACAACCACATTTTTCAGGACACTGAGGACACTTTTCTTAATATCCCTGTACAGTCCAGGAATCGCTTTCCTAGTGAAGTGGAATCTAGATGGGATTTGGTACCGGGGACACACTACCTACATCAATTGTCTAAATCCCACTGCACTAATGGTGGATACCGGATGCACATCTAACACCAACATAGCTGTCAAGGCCTCAGTTATCCGCTTTCCAACAGGATGACTGCTGTCATATTTCATCTTCCTCGCAAAGGACTGTTGGACAGTGAATTGCTTAGTTAAAGTAGTACAAGTGGTCTTCCGTCTTCCCCTCTGGGATGACGATTGACTCCCAGCAGCAACAACTCTGAGCCAGTTCTTTGTTGTAGCTACTCTGTACCCTAGCTCTGTGCTCTCTCCGTGATTTTCTGTGTGATTCCAGTGGTCCAGATATTGCCTCTGCTCCCAGAGGTCTGCCTGCAGCCTTCACTGCAAAAGATCCACTAGCTCCCTGCTGTGCTGTCAGTCAATCACTCTCCCAGTGGCAAACAAGTGGATTTCCAGAGTCTTGTGAGAGGTTACCCTGTCTGCCTGCTTCAATCACACAGCCTTTGGAAGATTCTACTAAACTCAGGTGCTCGTTTAATCAGCTCTTAGTTTAACTCATTCTTCACCATTGTTATCTGCTGCAGTTTCACAGTGCTTCTTCACAATTTACAAGTATTCTATTCAGTATTGTATTTTCATTGTTACTGCAATCAAGGACAATTCTTCACAGCCTTCCAGTTTAACCTTTAAGCTTCAGTACAAGTCTCTACAGTTATTCATTTATGTCTGCAATATCCAGTTACCACTCCTTACAGTTTGGCACCAGTCATTGCTTCATTTGGACAATTCTTCACAAGCCTGTTTAAACTCAGTTGTATGAACATTTCTTCAATGCATCTTTAAGACTGTTCCTGCTTATCATTATAACATTCATGACAATACATCAGTATATATGTGGTGACTAATAATTGTCATTTAACTCCTTACTGGAATTGTTGCCTTTAATAAATATAGGAAGTTTCTTCATCCTCCCTGTTTTTATCATACACTAGCACCTACACCTTTGAATGGTCCAAGGTTAACGGATTCACAAAAATACTCGGCCCTGACACAGCAGCAGTAGGAGTAAGTGGTTCTTGATCTTTCCCTATTTTATCTTCAAAATTTTTGTTCTCCATTATTTTCTAGAGGTATATAACAAAATGCAGCACAGGAGAGCGTACCTCTACACCACACAGGCCAAACCCTGTAAAAATTATTTGGATTAAATATTAATAACCCCTTTATTTGGAGTAAATAATGTACAGCACAAGACAGCACCACTGGATTGGACTTATATGGCAGTACCACTGGACTGGATTTATACGTCAGTATCACTGGACTTATACGGCAGTACCACTGGACATATACGTCAGTATCACTGGACTTTTACGTCAGTACCTCTTGACTGGATTTATACGGCAGTCTTACTGGACTTATAAGGCAGTACCCCTGGACATATATACAGCAGTACCACTGGACACATATACGGCAGTATCACTGGACTTATACAGCGCTATCACTGGACTTATATGGCAGTATCACTGGACATATACAGCAGTACCACTGGACATATACGGCAGTATCACTGGACATATACGGCAGTACCACTGGACTGGATTTATACGGCAGTATCACTGGACTTGCACGGCAGTACCACTGGACATATACGGCAGTATCACTGGGCTTATACAGCAGTACCATTGGACTGGATTTATACGACAGTATCACTGGACTTATACGGCAATACCACTGGACATATATGGCAGTATCACTGGACTTATATGGCAGTATCACTGTACTTATATGGCACTACCACTGGACTTGATTTATACGGCAGTACCACTGGACTTATACGGCAGTATCACTGGACTGGACTTATATGGCAGTACCACTGGACTGGATTTATACAGCAGTACCACTGAATTTATACGGCAGTACCAATAGACTGGATTTATACGGCAGTACCACTGGACTTATACGGCAGTATCACTGGACTGTTTTTATGCGGCAGTACCACTGGACTGTATTAAACGGCAGTACCACTGGATTTATACGGCAGTACCACTGGACTTATACGGCAGTATCACTGGACTTATATGGCAGTACCACTGGACATATACGGAAGTATCACTGGACTTATAAGGCAGTACCACTGGACTAGATTTAGATGGCAGTATCTCTGGACTTATATGGCAGTACCACTGGACATATATGGCAGTATCACTGGACTTATACGGCAGTATTACTGGACCTATACAGCAGTACCACTGGACTGGATTTACCCGGCAGTATCTCTGGACTTATACGGCAGTACCACTGGACATATACAGCAGTACCACTGGACATATACGGCAGTATCACTAGACATATACGGCAGTACCACTGGACTGGATTTATACGGCAGTATCACTGGACTTGCACGGCAGTACCACTGGACATATACAGCAGTATCACTGGACATATACAGCAGTATCACTGGGCTTATACGGCAGTATCACTGGACTTATACGGCAGTATTACTGGACCTATACAGCAGTACCACTGGACTGGATTTACCCGGCAGTATCTCTGGACTTATACGGCAGTACCACTGGACATATACAGCAGTACCACTGGACATATACGGCAGTATCACTAGACATATACGGCAGTACCACTGGACTGGATTTACCCGGCAGTATCTCTAGACTTATACGGCAGTACCACTGGACATATACAGCAGTACCACTGGACATATACGGCATTCCCAACCAGTAAGTGGTTGGGAATGCCTGGGGTATAGCAAGAGACCAAGAGAGTGTAGAAGAGGAGGTGGGCTGGATGGACAGCATGGAGAGGTTGATGGAAAATATCAGTGGGAAATCCAGCACTACAACATCTGGTGGTAGAAAACGTAATGGCATGTAAGAAAATGTAATTGAGTCTTTATGCTTTGGAAAAACTCAGCAATGCAATATGATGTGTTTTCTGAAAGCACCAAGGTACATTACATGGATGACAGCATGAAATATGTGGTGTCAAGTTATTGCTTGCTACATACAGTAAGCATACACTGAAAACAAAAAGTTGTCTTAATAAGGAAATTACAGAGTTATACAAAAACTACTGTTTAATCTTGTTAAGATTTTCTGGGTACAAACAGCTAGGGCTATATTTATTAAAGGTCGATTTTCAGCATTTTTTTTTATTGATTCAGATTCAGATCAATATTTAGTTTCAGTGGCTATAAGACCCTAACAGATGAATTTTGATATATATTTTTAAATGTGAGTACGTTTGTTTAAGCCCTAGAAACACAACTTCAATTTAGATGGATTTTAATCGGGTTCAGATCGATAAAAATTGACATTTTAGTAAACATACCCCCAAGAGTTCATCATTATCAAAATGTCATGATTAACTTCAAAAGATATTTAGAGAAAAATCAGAAAACATTCCATAAACATGAACAAACCAAACTATAATAAAACTCTTTATAAAAAAACAATATATGAACTATCAACATTATATGTAGTCCTATATAATAAAAGGCTAACGCTGGCAGCCACTAGAGGGCACCTGATGGATCAAATGACTCCTTTTTATGCTGCAAGCTATCACAGGTGAAAGTGATACTGCAGGGAGATGTTACAGCCTCCTAACCTGCTGCTGCTAATAACATTGAGATGTGTAGTGCAATAAGATTTCTGCATCTAAAGGGCACATAAACATCTGAATTTCTTTCGCCAACTTGTTGAAGTGTACAGTATTGATATTGATGTTGAAATGTGACCAGCCTAAAAAGTACCAAAATAGCCTCAGTGAGGGATTTATTTGAACTATAAAATATGAGCAAGTCATCATCATCATCATCATCATCATCATCAAAAACAAATAACATTGCACCATGGAGGTCATTCCGAGTCGTTCGCTCGGAAAATTTCTTCGCATCGCAGCGTTTTTCCGCTTAGTGCGCATGCGCAATGTCCGCACTGCGACTGCGCCAAGTAAATTTGCTATGAAGTTTGGATTTTTACTCACCGCTTTTTCTTCGCTCAGGCGATCGTAGTGTGATTGACAGGAAATGGGTGTTACTGGGCGGAAACAGGCCGTTTTATGGGCGTGTGGGAAAAAACGCTACCGTTTCCGGAAAAAACGCGGGAGTGGCTGGAGAAACGGAGGAGTGTCTGGGCGAACGCTGGGTGTGTTTGTGACGTCAAACCAGGAACGATAAGCACTGAACTGATCGCAGATGCCGAGTAAGTCTGAAGCTACTCTGAAACTGCTACGAGATGTGTAATCGCAATATAGCGAATCTTTCGTTCGCAATTTTAAGAAGCTAAGATTCACTCCCAGTAGGCGGCGGCTTAGCGTGTGCAATACTGCTAAAATCGCCTTGCGAGCAAACAACTCGGAATGAGGGCCCATATTTCTGAATGAGCAAAAGATACCCCTGCATCTATTGTAAAGGAACATCCGTATACATCTGTACTGTACTTTACTAATTTGTACATCAATGTATCTGTTCTATGGCTCTAGATGCAAGGTGCACAAGGGCAAAATAAGTGAGAATGAAAACAAGAGCTGTAATATCAGTGGTAATATTACCAGTTATTAAACACACAGCTTTTCCATTAGTTTTCTGCGCCAATATGGCAATGATATTATTAAATTCTGTCAGGCAAACTTCACCTACCTTGCCCTCAGATCTCTCAAATCCTCAGAGAGCTGAAATTCAATGAATCTGTAATATTATTCAACTAATTTTTTTTGAAGAGTTGCTGCTATCTATAGCAAAATAAAGCTTATACCTTAATTTACCTTAGGGATATGTACTTAATTTGTTGTTATTTAATATATTATGATTTTCTTAAATAGTCCAGACTGTGGGCTTAATTATTCAGGCTCAGTTACAAGACAAAGAAGATCAAAGAGGCAGAAATGGCATCACAGTTAGTAAATATCACTTTGTCAATAGTAGGAAATATAGAGCCACCTTGGCTAGAAAGCTTTCAACATCAAGAAAAATATGACTTTGCACACCAAAAGTGATTTTATTATTATTATTATTATTATTATCATTAAAGGCTCCCATGTGAGGACCACTTGGCTAGGGTAGCAATGAGGGACAAACGGAGCCAAACAGCTTAGTCCTAAAATGACAGTTCTTGATTGCCAATTCTTAAATATGTCAGTGAATTGGAGTTGGCAGGATAGTGAGAGACAAACATGAATTTGATAAGCAGGCCACTAAACTAAGACTCTTTAAAGAATCAGCATATGAACAAAATTCCAACTTTGCTTGTAATCAACTGGCTGATGTAGTCCTGGTGGTCCTCCATCTCTACCGTAGGAGAAGGAACCATATTTTGCCTCAGAAACAATTTAAACATAACAGTTGTCAAGGCCCATCCTTCAGCCCCTTTTACCTTCTCAGGCTTAAATAGTTTTTTCTAACAGTAATTATTTTCAAATACTGTATGCACATTAAAACTTCATTTCTTCAGGATCTCAGTTCATTGGTAATGCACAGTAATTGGTAATGCAAAGTTACTTATTTTAGAATGTCTTTAGTTATGTCTTGACTGTCCATTGAGTCAATTCTTGTCCCTTCCTGCAGTAATCCATCCATGTAGTCATCCAGACTGTTTAGGTCCAGGTACTCAATGTGTTTCATCTCATTTTGGCCCTCATTCCGAGTTGATCGCTAGCTGCTTTCGTTCGCAGCCAGCCTTAGGAGGCATCTGATGGGTAAGAAATGGCGTCCAGATACCCGGATCGTGACAGCACCCCCCCCTTTAGGAGTGGCCCCAGGACACTTCTTTGGCTTTTGAGGAAACTTGGAATGGAATCTCCGGACCAAGGCAGGAGCATGGACATCAGAAGCATTGGTCCATGAACGTTCCTCAGGACCATAACCCTTCCAGTCAATAAGATATTGTAGTTGACCGTAACGGTGACGTGAGTCCAGGATCTTGGCCACTTCATACTCAACGCCTCGTTGAGTTTGGACTTTCGGAGTTGGAGGAAGTGAGGAATGAAACCGATTCAAGATCAGCGGTTTCAACAGGGAAACATGGAATGTCCTGGGTATTTTTAAGAAGGGAGGCAACTGGAGTCTGTAAGCAACAGGATTGATGACTTGTTCAATCTTGAAAGGACCGATATAGCGAGGTGCAAACTTCATACTGGGAACTCTTAACCTCAAATTCTTCGTGGATAACCATACCCGATCACCCACCTTGAGAGCAGGAACTGCTCGACGCTTCTTATCCGCAAACTTCTTGTACCTGAACGATGCCTTGAGTAGAGCTGATCGTACGCTCTTCCAGATATTGGCAAACTGATGCAAGGTGATATCCACTGCGGGAACAGAAGTTGCTGGAAGCGGTTGGAACTCAGGGACTTTAGGGTGGAATCCAAAGTTAGTGAAGAATGGTGTTGAAGCAGATGAAGAATGATACTGGTTGTTATGACAGAACTCGGCCCAGGGAAGTAATTGAACCCAGTCATCTTGAGAGGAGGACACATAGATGCGGAGGAAGGCCTCCAAGTCCTGATTCACCCTCTCGGTTTGACCATTGGTCTGAGGATGGTAAGCCGTGGAAAACTTTAGCTTGACTTGGAGGACTTGACATAAACTTCGCCAGAATTTGGCTGTGAATTGAACTCCTCGATCTGAGATAATTTCTTCAGGAAGACCGTGGAGTCGGAAGATCTCTTGTATGAATACTTGAGCCAACTTGGAAGCTGACGGAAGACCGGTGAGAGGAATGAAGTGTGCCATCTTGGTGAACCGGTCAACTACCACCCAGATGGTATTGAACTTGTTGCACATGGGTAAATCTGTAATAAAATCCATCGACAAATGGGTCCAAGGTCGACGGGGAACAGATAGTGGAACCAGTTGTCCCGCAGGCGACTGGCGGGATACCTTATGTTGAGCACACTTTGGGCAAGATGCAATAAACTCCAAGACGTCCTTTTTCAGAGTTGGCCACCAATAGGACCTAGAGATAAACTCCAGGGTTTTTTGGATACCTGTATGTCCGGCAAAACGGGAAGCATGGGCCCAATGCATGAGCTTCTTCCTTAGCATCGGTTTCACAAAACTTTTCCCTGATGGGGGCGTAGAGTCCATCCCTACCGTGGAGAATGCCAACGGATTTATAATAGGATGCTTGTCTGAAGACTCTGACTCATTTTCTTGCTCCCATGAGCGGGAAAGGGCATCGGCCTTGCGATTCTGAGAGCCCGGACAGAACTGGAGTTTAAAGTCGAACCTGGAAAAGAAAAGTGCCCATCTGGCCTGACGAGGGTTGAGACATTGTGCGCCTTTCAGATATAAAAGGTTCTTGTGGTCTGTAAGTATGGTCATTGAATGAGAAGCTCCCTCCAACAGATACCTCCACTCTTCTAGAGCGAGCTTGATGGCTAGCAACTCCTGGTCGCCAATGGCATAGTTGCGCTCAGCTGGGGAGAACTTCCGGGAGAAGAAACTGCAAGGGTGTAAATGGCCATCTTTAGCCCTCTGAGATAACACCGCTCCTACTCCAACGGAGGAGGCATCCACCTCTAAGATGAAAGGAGAGTCGATGTCAGGCTGTTTCAGAACAGGCGCAGAGATGAACCTTTGTTTTAAAAGATGAAATGCTTGCATGGCTTCTTCAGACCACTTGGACGGGTTAGCACCCTTCTTAGTGAAAGCAGTAATAGGCGCCACAATGGTGGAAAAGTCTCGTATAAACTTTCGGTAATAGTTGGCGAACCCTAAGAACCTCTGGACCCCTTTGAGGGTTAAGGGTACCGGCCAATTTTGGATTGCTTGTAGTTTCTCAGGATCCATCTCTAGTCCGGAACCGGACACAATGTACCCTAGAAACGGAATGGACTTGACTTCAAAGACGCATTTTTCTAATTTGCAATAGAGATGATTGACACGGAGACGGGACAGAACCTCTTTAACCCAAAAACGATGTTCCTCTAAATCGTTGGCAAAAATGAGGATATCGTCTAGATAGACCACGACATGACGGTATAGAATGTCTCTGAAGATCTCATTGACAAAATGCTGGAAGACAGCTGGAGCATTGCTCAATCCGAAGGGCATGACGAGGTACTCATAATGTCCGTCACGGGTGTTAAAGGCGGTCTTCCACTCGTCACCCTCACGGATCCGGATGAGATTGTATGCACCTCTCAAGTCCAGCTTTGTAAAGATGGTAGCTCCGCTAACTCTGTCAAAGAGCTCAGTAATCAGGGGTAAAGGATAACGGTTCTTGATGGTAATGTCGTTCAAACCTCTGTAGTCGATGCACGGCCGCAGACCACCATCTTTCTTTTTTACAAAAAAGAAGCCTGCGCCGGCTGGAGAAGAAGAAGGTCGAATGAACCCCTTTGCTAGGTTCTCTTTAATATATTCCTCCATAGAATGCGTCTCAGGCAGAGACAACGGATAAGTTCGGCCTCGAGGTGGAACCTTCCCTGGAACGAGATCAATCGGGCAGTCCCATTCTCTATGAGGAGGAAGGATATCAGCAGAAGCTTTACTGAACACATCCGTGAAATCTTGATATGGAGGAGGTGGAACATCAGACGACCTGGGGGAGGAAGAACAGACAGGCAATACTTTAAACAAACATGTCTCAGCACAGGAGGAACCCCATGCCAGGATTTGCGTAGTCGTCCAATCAATTGTAGGATTGTGAAGACGGAGCCATGGAAGGCCCAGGACCACAGGATGTGTGGCTCTTGGAATCACTAAAAAAGAAATAAGTTCGGAATGAAGAACTCCCACTCTCAGACGAACTGGTAGAGTCCTTAAAGAAATAACTGCATCAAAAATTTTGCTGCCATCCACGGCAGTTAAAGAAATGGACGAAGGAAGTCTCTCGGTGGGTAGGGACCACCGTTTAACATAGGCTTCGGTAATAAAGTTCCCAGCTGCTCCGGAATCAAGGAGGGCAATGACGTTCCGATAACGTTGAGCAACTTGAAGCGAGACTGGGAGATTACAATCTTGAGGAGATGGAGAGGAGATCATTACTCCTAGCCGGCCCTCTCCTTGGCGAGCTAGGATTTGGAGTTTCCCGGACGTTTGGGACAGGCATTAATGGTGTGAGACGGAGCTGCACAATAGAGACAGAGAGACTCGGAGAGACGTCTTCGGCGCTCAGCAGGAGTTAAACGGGAACGGCCAAGTTGCATGGGCTCATCTTTAGATGGTGACAGTTGACGAGGAGGAGGAGCAGAAGATTTTGGAGCAGATGATCTTCCACGCTCAGTTGCTCTCTCTCTGAAACGTAAATCAACTTTCGTGCAGAGTGAGATTAGCTCATCTAACTTAGAAGGTAAGTCTCTGGTAGCTAACTCATCTTTAATACGCTCAGATAAGCCATGCCAGAATGCAGCATACAGGGCCTCGTCGTTCCATGCCAGTTCGGATGCCAGGATCTGGAACTGTATCAGATATTGTCCTACAGTACGTGACCCCTGGCGTAAACGGAGAATCTCGGATGAAGCTGAGGTTACCCGGCCTGGCTCGTCGAAGATGCGCCTGAATGTTGACACGAAGGCAGTGAAGGAAGATAGCAGGGTGTCGGACCTCTCCCATAACGGTGATGCCCAATCAAGGGCTGAGCCACTGAGAAGAGAAATAATGTAGGCAATTTTTGTATGGTCACTGGGAAAATTGCCAGGTTGTAGCTCAAACTGAATCTCACACTGGTTGAGAAATCCCCTGCAGAATCTTGGAGATCCGTCAAATTTTGCTGGCGTTGGAAGATGAAGACGTGGAGCAGAAATGGGTAAGGTGGGTGGGGTTATAGCTGGAGTCACTGTGGTTGACGCACCAGACGCGCCTGATCCACGGAGAGTTGTCTGAATCCCATCCAGCCGAGTAGAGAGATCCTGGAGACAGCGGATGATGTGGCCCTGTGCAGCCTCCTGATGTTCTAGTCGGGCTGCCAGTTCTTGCATCGGCCTGGCCGCTTGATCCTGGTCTCCGGCTGGATTCATTAGGTCAGTGCTTACTGTCACAACTGAGGGCCTGAGCTGACGGGAGGCAGCCTCAGTTGTAGGGGCTGAGATGTACCGGAACCTGGGAGGTTGTATCAGACCCCTGGACATGTAAGTAACATGAATAATAACTGCCCGAAGGCGTGACCACGACAACTTGGATAAAAGTCAATGATGTTTATTATGACAACTCCGCAACACAGCAGCAGTAAAAGAAAACGTAAAAGTCAGCAAAGAATAAATACAGTTCCTGGGTACTACAGGATGGCAGGAGCCACAGGGCACTGGTAGTGTGAGATAGTTCTTATAATCTTCTAGATGGAAAGTCCTTACCAGGCCCGACTGTAGCAATGGAGATAACCCAGGATTGTGCCAGCTGGTGTTCCAGGAAAAGCTGGGTTGCTGAAGATAAAAACGGCTGCTGTGGATACTGGCTGGAACCAGACTGTTGTTAGCACGGAGTGGATACTGGCTGGAACCAGTTAAATAATAAATGAACTTGGGAGCGATGAAATATGAACTGAAATGTAGAACTTGAGAGCGGAGAAATAATAATACCGGTGGAGAGTGGTAAAGTGTAGAAAGGACACCGGCCCTTTAAGAGAAGCTGTACTCTGCTGGAAGCTGAGCTGGAAGCAGGTAATGTTGTAGCTGGAAACAGATGAATCCACAATGGATTGGAGAGTCAGGCTACACCGCAGGTGGAATGCTGGTGCGGGTCTCTATGGTGGAAGTCTTGAGACAGGAGCTGGAACCTGGAAGACAATCACAGGAGAGAGACAAACAGGAACTAGGTTTGACAACCAAAGCACTGACGCCTTCCTTGCTCAGGCACAGTGTATTTATACCTGCAGCAAGGAAGGGATTGGCTAGGCAATTATGCAGATTATCAATACTGAGAACAGATTGGTGGAAATGATCAGCTGACAGAATCCAAGATGGCTGCGCCCATGCAGACACTTGGAGGGAAGTTTGGTTTGTAATCCATGTGGTAATGAAAACAGTAATGGCGGCGCCGGCCACCGGAGACAGGAGGCGCCAGGCTGACAGATGCACATCCAACCACGCGGACACAGCGGAGGCCGCGGCTGACGTAATCGCCACTCAGACACTCTGCATGCAGAAGTTCAGGGACGGCGGCGGAGGCCGCGGGAGACGCCATGCCAGGTGTAATATGGCGTTTACTGTGACAGCGTCCCAGAGTGACAGGAGAGGATACAGGAATGTACACATCGGGATAACAGATGGGATCCGGTCCTGGAGCGCTGAGCCAGCCTTAGGAGGCATCTGATGGGTAAGAAATGGCGTCCAGATACCCGGATCGTGACAGTAAGGATGTCGAGGTTTGGTTGGAGGTCACCAACCAGACCAGACAGCAGGTAGAGGACCCTGGCAAAAAGGTTTTTACTAGTGGCAAGAGGGGTATGGCCTCTTCGGCTAAGGGTAAATGTTTCACATTTAATGATTCCAAGTGCGACAGGGGGGGGCAAAATGCAATTTTTGCTACTCTTGTAGAATTTTCACAGCGAGCCACCCAGCCAAGATCTGTAAATCCAATCCCGGCGGCCGCCACACTGACCAAGGGGACCCTGCCAATAGTACTAAGTAAAGCCCCTTCTCCCATAATAGTGTCAGAACTGGGGGGCGTGGCCTAGCTACTGAAGAGAGTGGAAGTGCATGCAAAGAGCTCCTGCAGCACTTACCAATAATACACCCTTCTTCAGCTAAACCCTCGATACCAAGGGTACCTGGAGACCCCCTGTCCCCCTCTGAGCTATCCGTGTGTGGGCTGCGGAGTCGGGGAGCAAACTCGGAGCTCCTGCGGATTGCGGCCCGCTCGCTTCTCCTAGCCCGGGGCCTCGATTTGAGCCCGCTGCCGACGGGAATCCCCGGAGCCGTGGAACCACCTACCGCCCACTGGTGCCGCTCCTTGGACCCTTCACAACCGCGGACACTGCCTGGAGGCGCCCGTGATACCCCGGCCCGCTTGCTGACCCGGTGGACGACGGGCTCCGGCCGGCGTGCTGGGCGGGAGAGACGAGCGGCGGCCATCTTGCCGGATCCCGCTGAGGACCCCAGCCATCCCAGCTGCCTCCCGACGGAAGAAGCGGCCTCTGGACGCCCTCGAACCCGGCGGGTGAGTCCTCACGCGGCCCGCTGCTTATCGTGGGACCCGCGATCCCTCTATCTCACCCCTGCGCGCAGCGGCCTGTCCGAGACTGACGACACAGGACTCCCGGGCCTCCTACAACACAGCACCCTGCGCCGCATTTTCGGGGGACCACACGCTTTGGAGGCACGGATTCGCCTACCCCCCTCCCTCTCCCTGCATTAAATCCCTGGTCCTCTGAACCTCTAGGGATCCTGCTGCACGCAGCAACAGTCCCTCCTGACATTCCCACATTTGCTATCAGCAGAGAGAAGGCCTCCATTATTGGGCCGCACCCACAGCTGGCCCCCACCGTCGCTCTCACCCGGCCTGACATGGTGGTGCCTCTCTGTCAATTACAGGCACTCCCCGCTCCCTACGACACCCTGTCCGGATCTCCACGGGCCTACAAGACAGGATAGCGGCCTGTCCTATGCGAAACGCACCTGGCCGCCCCCTTTACCAACTGTGGTGCCCGCTCCCTGGGAGCCAGTGTTCACTCGGCCACCCTGAGTCCGGCAGATAACCGCGAGGATAACCGCGGTCCTACATTGCGGGTATATAGACAGCCTTTACCCCACTTGCCCACCACAGGAGCGATCTGCAAGTGTGACCTGCACTCTGTTACCAAACCAAACTCCTCTCCCCGCTCGCTGAGCCACATGGAGCTCATGGCTCCTTAAGCATAACGACCACGAAGTGACAGGGGGCTCTGCCGTACATATTGCATTATTCTACCACACTGATAAGAAGCGCCTTATTTACAATGTCACAAAAGAACCGCAAGAACTCTCAGATACCTAAAGCTAGTGTTCTGCGTGCTTGGGAGAAAACCGGCTCCTCCACCCGGAGCTCACCATCGACTGATCAATCCTTTGATCCCGCTGACATCGCCACCTCCAGCAGCCCACTGACCACTCAGGATGTGGTGGCTATCGTTCCGAAAACTATCCAGTCAGAAATGAGATCGGTTTTAACTGAGTTTAGATCTGAAATGGCCGAATTGGGCTCCCGCACAGATACACTGGAGCGCAAAGTGGACGACGTCTGCCAATTTCAAACGGTGGTGGAACAGGAACTTTTGGATATACGGGCGGATATGGAAGCGTACAAAGAACAACTAGAGGATATGGACAACCGCAATCGTCGGAATAACATCCGAGTCCGCAACATCCCTGAAAGTGTGTCCTCTAGCTCTCTCCCCGAATATCTGGAGAACCTGTTTTTGCAACTAACGCCGGATGTCCCCGAGGCCCTTCTCCAGCTGGACTGTGCCCACAGGGCCCTCCGCCCCAGACCGCCTCCAACCCAACCGCCACGTGACGTAATTATACGTTTTCATTACTACGCCACCAAAGAGCGAGTCATGTTGGCGGCTAGAGGACTACCGGCGGTCTCTTACGCCGGCTCCCAGTTACAGCTATTCCAGGACCTCGCCCCTTCCACCCTCAAAAAGCGCAGAGACCTAGCCCATATCACCAAGGTTCTCCGAGCCCATTCCATAAAATACAAATGGGGCTTCCCCTTCCTACTGCAGGTAACGCAGAACGGGAAGACTTTCACAGTCAAGACCCCAACGCAAGGAGCTGATCTACTTAAAACTTTCGGCATTTTTGAAGATCTCCCTGAATCAACCCAGGATCAGATGTCGCCCCTGATCTCAAGCCCAAGGGCCCCGGCCCCGGAATGGTCTTCTACTTGAAGGCTCTCAGACACTCCATGATACAACCCTTGTTAAATGTGATTTCTATAATTTCTGAATACTTTACTACCTCGATTTGCTATGTATTCACATGTGTTTTTTCAGGCTCTCCACGTGACCGACCGGCTATGACGCCATGGGCGATGCTATCCACTTGGTTGCACGTGAGAGTCAAGTAATTTTTTTTCTCTATATTTTTTTTGTTATTTCTATAGTTTGTTTTCATGTTTGTTCATGTTGATCCATGATTAGCATGGTGTTCATTTGTTATTATTCATAATCTCCTGGTAAGACTGATCTCGGATTAGTACTTAATGTCGCTACATGCTTTATCCTTCCCCCTCATTATGTCTCTACCGCTCACACCACTCCTATCTGCCTCAATAATGCGATTCTCCTAGCTCCCTCTATTCCCCCTGTCACTTGGTCGCTCCTGTTACAACCCCTCCCACCCTATGCTCCTCCTTATCCTATATATCGTTCTGTCACAAATCCACGTCCCCCCCCGAAGGATACGCCAGGACGGCGTCTATCCTTTCCGTGTTAAACCTGGCCCTTCTACAGGAAAAGGCTCTCCCCCTCTGTATTCCCATGCAGACTCTTTTCCCGTCTCTCTCTTCCTCTATCCCTCCTTTCCTCCTTTCCATCCCCATGGTCGGACCAGTCCCTTCCCGCCCCTCTGTTTGCGTCACCCACAGTTTTTCCCACCATGACCTTGAAAATTATCTCGGTTAATGCTAACGGCCTTAACTCTCCCACCAAACGAGCCATGGCCATCCAATTATTTAATAGACAAAAGTCTGATGTGGTACTGATCCAAGAGACCCATTTTAAACCCCCACACCCCTCTTTGTCCTGCAAACAATTTCCACATGTCTATTATTCAAACATGCCTACCAAGCGAAGGGGAACCGCTATTATGATCCGTCGAGGCCTCCCTATAACTGTTCACGATACTATATCGGACCCCCAGGGCCGTTACGTTATCCTTTCATGCTCCTATAACCAAGCTCCTCTGATCTTGGCCTCCATATATGCCCCTAATGCGCAGCAGGGTTCTCTGTTCACAGCCTTCTTTGACAGCCTATCCCGCCTTCCTACGGGCACGACTATAATTGGTGGAGACTGCAATGTCACATTGGATCCACTCCAAGACAGATCTCGCCCCGCCCCTAAAGCTTCTACTCCCGCCAAACTGGCCAAACGTCTACAAGCACATTTATCACTTTATAACCTGTATGACGGTTGGAGGACTTTGTATCCCTCAGCGAGGGGATTTACTCACTACTCCCCACCTCACGACCTCTATACCCGTATAGATTATTTGTTCGTCGACCGGGACACTACCCGTAAACTCCTCAGTGCCCAGACGCTCCCTATTTCCTGGTCGGATCATTCTGCTGCTCTGCTCGAGATCTCATCCTCCTCACCCCCCCCCCCCCCCCGATTCTGGCGCCTAAATGAATCTCTCCTGCTTAAAAAAAGCACCGTAGCTGATATTGCCACCGCATTGGCTAACTATTATGTGGAAAATGCGACTCCAGACATCACTCCCTCCCTGATATGGGAAGCACATAAGGCCACCATCCGAGGCTACCTTATAAGCCTTTCGGCTTCCCAGAAGAAAACGGAAGCACAACGGATTCGAGTCTTAGAATCAGAACTTGCCGCCTTGACCCTTCTGCATCAACGCCGCCCCAGAAAGAAAACTTATTCCAAACTCCTAGCAGTTAAGGGTCAGCTATCCCAAATTCTCACCAAAAAGGCAGTCAAGGCACTCTTATGGGCACGCCAGAGGTTCTACGAGAAATCAGATAAGGCTGACACTCTGCTAGCCCAGAAACTCAGAGCGAAACGCACTCAAAATCGCATTGTATCCCTACGCTGCGCGGACGGGTCCACCACGTTTAACCCATCACGAATGGCCGCCCAATTTTGGGATTATTATACATCCTTGCACAACCTCCCTTCTACTCTAGATACTGACCTGGATCACGTCTCTAAACTCCGAGACTACCTATCCGCTTGCAAACTTCCTAAGCTTTCCGATTCGGACATATTGACGCTCAATGCCCCCATTTCCACAGAGGAAATTACAGTGGCCATTCAGCAGCTACGCCGTACCGCAGCCCCTGGCCCTGATGGCTTTACTGCTTTATACTATAAAAAATTTGCAACCTCGTTACTCCCCATGCTCCAATCTCTATTTAACGCAATCCTGGATGGGGGCTCATTCGATACAGCCACCACTAGGGCCAACCTTATCCTCATTCCGAAGCCCGACAGGGACCCGCTTGAGATGAAGAACTATCGACCCATCTCGCTCCTGAATGTTGACCTAAAGCTCTTCGCCAAAATCCTGGCTAACAGACTAGCTCCATTCTTACCCTCCCTCATTCACCCCGACCAGGTCGGCTTCATTCCCTCCAGACAGGCCGCAGATAATACTAGGCGTCTCATCGACCTCATCCAGTTAGCACAAGACAGGTCTCTATCGACGCTAGTCGTGGCCCTCGACGCAGAAAAGGCCTTTGGCAGGGTGGCCTGGCCATTCCTACAACAGACACTTCTGAATATGGGCTTGCATGGCACCTTTTATAAAGGCGTCACATCGCTGTATCAGAATCCCTCAGCCTCCATCTTAATTAATGGCCTTTCCTCCGACCCTCTACCCATACGCAACGGCACCCGACAGGGCTGTCCCCTTTCCCCTCTACTTTTCGCCCTCATTATGGAACCTTTGGCAGCTAGAATTAGGCTGAACCGTAACATATCTGGTATCATGTCGGGAGCCCACAATCACAAAATTGCTCTATATGCCGATGATGTCATTCTCACCCTGACTGACCCATCAGCCTCCCTCCCACATTTGAGGGAAGAGATAGCTACGTACAGCCGGTTTTCAAATTACAACATTAACTCAGACAAAACCGAAATCCTGGCCCTACATGTCGCGGACCCAGATCTTCGGCTCCTACAGGCCTCCTTTCCATGTGAGTGGCGAGCTGATAAACTCAAATACCTGGGCATCTATTTAACTAAGTCCTACTCTGGTCTCTATGCTGCCAACTTTCCCAGACTCTTGACCTCTATTAAACACGATATGACCAAGTGGAATAAATATATCCTGTCCTGGTTTGGACGGATGACAGCCGTTAAGATGACTCTACTGCCCCGCCTGTTATATCTGTGGCAAACTCTTCCCATCCACGTTCCCACCTCAATCCTTAAAAATCTCCAAGCAGACCTAACCAGATTTATTTGGGCAGGGCGTAAGCCCAGAGTAAATATGAGAATCCTCCAAAAGCATTGCCTAGAGGGGGGTCGGGGAGTTCCTGACCTCCTTAAATACTATAGAGCTGCCCACCTAACCACGTGTGTCCTTTGGCATGATAAACCTGGACACAGAATCTGGACACATCTGGAGGCTACCACACTCCACAGATACTCCCCCTATAGCCTGCTCTGGTGTCGACCGAACAGTCGTCCCCCCGCTTCCTCGCTGTTGCCTACAGTGAGATTTACCCTTGCCATCTGGGACCTTTGTTCACGACTTTACCGGCTAAGTTCCTTCCACCCTCTACTCACCCCTCTGTGGAACAACCCTGCTTTCCCGCCAGGGGAGAACCACCTGGCTTTTGATTCATGGACCAATCATAACACACTCTTCCTTTTGGACATTGCTCCGCTACATACGTTCCCCACATTTACCGACTTGCAATCCCGTTTCTCCCTCCCACGTTCAACGTTTTATCAGTTCTTACAGATACGCCACTTTTTTGCCTCTACCCCCGGATCACCGCCCATAGGAGGTAAATCGAGCTTTGAATCCCTCTGTTGCACCTGCCGATCAACTAAAGGCTTGCTATCAACTATATACCAAATCTTGTTAGCTCACAACTCGCCCCTGAAAGAACCCCACGAAATGGCGTGGGAACGGGAGGTGGGTGAAACCCTGACGCCAGATGATTGGTCTGAGATTAGGCAGGAAATTTCCACGAGCTCCATCTCGGTCCGAATTAAAAAAAAAGCCTACAAATTATACTATCGATGGTACCTGGTGCCATCGCGTCTCCATTCAATTTACTCCTCTTGCTCGGATAGATGTTGGCGTCAGTGCGGCCAGCGCGGAACCCTGCTGTACATTTGGTGGAACTGCCCGCAGATTAAGGAATATTGGGCTGGGGTCCATAGACTTATTTTTAAGGTTCTTGGACTGACGATCCCGATATCACCTCTCTATTCCCTGCTCTCTCGCCCAACACCCCACATCCTTCGCCACCAACAGAAGCTAATTAAGCATATCCTAAATACGGCCAAATGCCAAATTGCGGCTAACTGGAAATCTCTGTCACCCCCCACAATCCCTGCTACCATTAATGCTATATGGCAAACTTATAGACTGGAACGTTTTACAGCGGTTCTCCGGGACACCCCAGATAACTTTACCACTACGTGGTCACCCTGGACATCACACTTCGGTGCTGAACCACCGCTAACTACCATATAAGATAATGGGAACCATCACGATACCTTATCCAATTAAGGATAACCTGATGCACTACCCAGGCGGCTGGGACCGTCTGACCACCCCCCCCCACACCTCCCTCCCCAATCCCCCCCCCCCTTCTTTTCTCTTCTTGCCTCTTTTCTCTTCTACTTCTATAGTTAAGTCTACTTTCGGCTCCTCTTATATAAGCTATATTGTTCCACTAAGAGATATTCCTTCAACTTTAGCTATGGTACATACCAGACGCATATCACTACCTATTGATGGCTCTCCATACATAGACATACATGTCTGTTTGATTCTCCACTCACTCGCTGTGGTACATGGGTAGATATTCTGTCACTGCTAGTCAACTGTTAACTGCGTTATGTACCAATGTGTGACACCTGTAATATATACTTTACGAATATCTTGTTAAAAGTATAAAATTCAATAAAAACCTTTTTCTAAAAAAAAAATAGTGTCAGAACTGTCGAAGTGGTTGGCGTGTTACCCACATCCTGTTAATGCTGGGTTTCTGTTTGACGGATTCTGTTATGGTTTCAAGTTGCCCATTCCCGACTCAGTCTTGGTGATGTCCCGCAGGAGCTTGCAGTCTACTCTTGATTTGCCGCAAGTGGTTAGGCAGAAGGTGGACGCAGAAGTGGAATTGGGCTGGATGTGCAGCCCTTTTCCTTTTATACCTTTGCCTTTATATCTTCCCTTTGGGGGTTGTGCCCAAGAAGGTCCGGGCAAGTTCCGTTTGGTTTTATCCAGCATTTGTCTTGCTAGCACGGCAGATCCCTTAATGATGCAAGACCTGATCACCACTGTAGGGTGCGTTACCAACTATTCGACGAGGCTCTAGAACTGGTTCGGGGATTTGGTGAGTGCACTTTATTGGCAAAGCTCGACATTGAGTCGGCTTTCCGGCTCTTCCCTATACACCCTGGTTCCTTTCGGTTTATGGGTTTCCAGTTAGATGGGGCTTATTACATTGCAAAGTGCCTCCCCATGGGTTGTTCTATTTCTTGTGCCTATTTTGAGAAATTCAGTCATTTTTTACACTGGTGCATCCAGTCTAGACAACTTTCTCTTCATAGGCCCCAGAGATAGTGATGTTTGCGTGAGCATCCTGATGTCTGCGCCCAGGTTGTTTCAGAGTTTAAGAGTTCCCATCGCAGCAGATACGACTGAGGGCCCTACGTGTTACCTTTCCTATCTCAGTATTGAAGTCGACATACCTATGGGTTGTTGTCGGATTCCTGAGGACAAGATCAATAATCTGTTGATTTTGATTGGAGAGTATTTGGGCAGGAACAGAGTCAGGCTTCGTCAGGTCCAGTCCCTTTTAGGTTCCTTCAATTTCGCCTGTAGAGTCATACCAATGGGCAGGGTCTTTTGCCACAAAATAGAGAGGGCCACCGTGGGGGTGACTAGGCCGCATCACACCATTCACCTGTCATGGGAAATATGTACCAGATAGAGACTAGGCAAGTATAAGGAGAATCGGGAGATGAGCTGATTAGTATTTTAGGTTTTTGTCATTGGTGAAGAGTAGGACAGGAAACCAAGAGAAGGAGGTAAAACCAAAAGGGAAGGGAGGAGGAGGGGGCAATCACAGCAACACTGGGATGCTAGGTAAGTGTAGCAGAGGAGAATGACCAAGGGAATCGTGTAGTAAGACCAGGGCCGGTTCTTGCCCTTGTGGCGCCCCGGGCAAAAGTTAGGGGCGTTGCTTAATGCAGGGGTGTGGTCAGTCACGCCCCCATTTGTAGCGCCGCTGAAAGGAAATAAAAAACAAACAAAGTATACTTACTATACTCCGCTCCTGATTCCAGACCTGCAGACCTCCCCCCGGCGCCGCTCTTCTCCTTGGATCTATGGGAGAGACGTCAGTCATGACGTCTCCCCCATAGCACAGCATAGGCACTAGAGGTCAATTATGACCCCTAGCGTCTGTGCTACAATGCTGTGCGGTGCGCGATGAGGTCATCGCGCACCGCACAGCAAAGGTCCTCTTCATGAAGGGAAACTAGACGCTTAGCGTCTGATTCCCTTCACAGCGGGGGGGGACCAGCGCCACGAAGGGAAACTAGACGCGTAGCATATGGTTCCCTTCTCACAGTGGGGGGAGGCACAGCGCGGGGGCACTCCTGGGGAGCACTCTGCACAGTGGCAGATCTTACCATGGTGCGGCGCCCTCCGGAAGGCGGCGCCCCGTGCAAAAGTCCTGCTTGCCTGTTTCGCATATGATTCTTGAACTTAATTCATGTCGCAATTTGGTCATTTTGACGCGAATAAGACTATGTAACCGTGGATTGCCAACCTTACGCATATCTTTACCTGTAAAACTTGGCTAGCTGCATTATCATTTGTCATTTCCTCTATTCTTCTTTCTCCTTTCTCTTCTTTCTTCTCTTTTCTTTATTCTAAATCGTGCTCTCTCATCCGGTTGGACAGCAGAAGCACTTCTTTCCTGCTTGGTAAGAGTACTCACTCATTCAGCAAAGATTACTGCCATACTCCACAGGATAAGCCCAATCTCATCCGATCTTGGAAGCCAATCTCTGGTAGGCTTGGTAAGTAAATTGATGGGGGGACCCACAATGAATACCGGGTGCAGTAAACCTATATGCTGAACAGCAGAAGGAAACTACCCACCTACCATCTATTTTCGATCTAATTTTTAGTGCCTACCTGGACACTCTATGTAAGACCTTCTTTATAAAAATATGAGGGGTATGTGATATGGATCCGTTTTAGGTATCATGATGCCCCACAACAAAGGGGATACCAGATATTAATAGACCCCCTTCTGCAAGGGGCATTTAGAGATACAGGCTTTGTAACCAATATCTTTTTGATGGTTAGACCTCAAGGAGGTACTATTCCTTTGAATTAAAAAGCCTTGTGGTAACACCACTGTCTCAACGTAGAGCAGCAGGTGTTTAAGTACCCATAGAGGCAACACTTTTACTCACTGAGATCTATGACTTGTACCTTTGAGAGTGACAATATTAAGAAATTATTTGCAACTATAGAGACCGCTGAATGATGAACCCTGTGGGGATAATTAATCTGTCTTGTGATATTGAGTATAGACAGTGACATTCGAGTAATTATTTATTAAGTCAAATATTTTCACCTAGGCAGTTGTTCACTATCAAGTACAACTCCATTTATGGGGTGTCAATTATGCAAAATAAACTGGTAATTTGCATATATACATAAAATAACTCTTTGAAGTTGTGTGCTACTTAATCTTATTATTTAAATATTGAATTAAAAGTTAAGTTTTTATTGTCTGACTACAATCATAAGAGTGCCCCAACACAGAGTCTTTCTTTTTTCTCTTTCCTTTTTGCTATGCATTCTACTGTCTCTGGGAGCACCACCGACATTTGAAATCAACACACCATGTGTAAATTGGTAATACAGTCGGTTAGGGACTAATATCCATCTAAGGTTATAGTCTGATGTTTCAACTTGTCGTGGAACTACCCACTTTGTAGTACTTGGACAGCAGGCCTGGAGTATGCAAGAATGTCATACATTTTTTGTTCTTGGTTAATGAAACCCTCATCACATATAAAGGTTACGTGTGGAGGGATTACGATACTCCCACCCTATGCTCCTCCTTATCCTATATATCGTTCTGTCACAAATCCACGTCCCCCCCGAAGGATACGCCAGGACGGCGTCTATCCTTTCCGTGTTAAACCTGGCCCTTCTACAGGAAAAGGTTCTCCCCCTCTGTATTCCCATGCAGACTCTTTTCCTGTCTCTCTCTTCCTCTATCCCTCCTTTCCTCCTTTCCATCCCCATGGTCGGACCAGTCCCTTCCCGCCCCTCTGTTTGCGTCACCCACAGTTTTTCCCACCATGACCTTGAAAATTATCTCGGTTAATGCTAACGGCCTTAACTCTCCCACCAAACGAGCCATGGCCATCCAATTATTTAATAGACAAAAGTCTGATGTGGTACTGATCCAAGAGACCCATTTTAAACCCCCACACCCCTCTTTGTCCTGCAAACAATTTCCACATGTCTATTATTCAAACATGCCTACCAAGCGAAGGGGAACCGCTATTATGATCCGTCGAGGCCTCCCTATAACTGTTCACGATACTATATCGGACCCCAGGGCCGTTACGTTATCCTTTCATGCTCCTATAACCAAGCTCCTCTGATCTTGGCCTCCATATATGCCCCTAATGCGCAGCAGGGTTCTCTGTTCACAGCCTTCTTTGACAGCCTATCCCGCCTTCCTACGGGCACGACTATAATTGGTGGAGACTGCAATGTTACATTGGATCCACTCCAAGACAGATCTCGCCCCGCCCCTAAAGCTTCTACTCCCGCCAAACTGGCCAAACGTCTACAAGCACATTTATCACTTTATAACCTGTATGACGGTTGGAGGACTTTGTATCCCTCAGCGAGGGGATTTACTCACTACTCCCCGCCTCACGACCTCTATACCCGTATAGATTATTTGTTCGTCGACCGGGACACTACCCGTAAACTCCTCAGTGCCCAGACGCTCCCTATTTCCTGGTCGGATCATTCTGCTGTTCTGCTCGAGATCTCATCCTCCCCCCCCCCCCCCCGATTCTGGCGCCTAAATGAATCTCTCCTGCTTAAAAAAAGCACCGTAGCTGATATTGCCACCGCATTGGCTAACTATTATGTGGAAAATGCGACTCCAGACATCACTCCCTCCCTGATATGGGAAGCACATAAGGCCACCATCCGAGGCTACCTTATAAGCCTTTCGGCTTCCCAGAAGAAAACGGAAGCACAACGGATTTGAGTCTTAGAATCAGAACTTGCCGCCTTGACCCTTCTGCATCAACGCCGCCCCAGAAAGAAAACTTATTCCAAACTCCTAGCAGTTAAGGGTCAGCTATCCCAAATTCTCACCAAAAAGGCAGTCAAGGCACTCTTATGGGCACGCCAGAGGTTCTACGAGAAATCAGATAAGGCTGACACTCTGCTAGCCCAGAAACTCAGAGCGAAACGCACTCAAAATCGCATTGTATCCCTACGCTGCGCGGACGGGTCCACCACGTTTAACCCATCACGAATGGCCGCCCAATTTCGGGATTATTATACATCCTTGTACAACCTCCCTTCTACTCTAGATACTGACCTGGATCACGTCTCTAAACTCCGAGACTACCTATCCGCTTGCAAACTTCCTAAGCTTTCCGATTCGGACATATTGACGCTCAATGCCCCCATTTCCACAGAGGAAATTACAGTGGCCATTCAGCAGCTACGCCGTACCGCAGCCCCTGGCCCTGATGGCTTTACTGCTTTATACTATAAAAAATTTGCAACCTCGTTACTCCCCATGCTCCAATCTCTATTTAACGCAATCCTGGATGGGGGCTCATTCGATACAGCCACCACTAGGGCCAACCTTATCCTCATTCCGAAGCCCGACAGGGACCCGCTTGAGATGAAGAACTATCGACCCATCTCGCTCCTGAATGTTGACCTAAAGCTCTTCGCCAAAATCCTGGCTAACAGACTAGCTCCATTCTTACCCTCCCTCATTCACCCCGACCAGGTCGGCTTCATTCCCTCCAGACAGGCCGCAGATAATACTAGGCGTCTCATCGACCTCATCCAGTTAGCACAAGACAGGTCTCTATCGATGCTAGTCGTGGCCCTCGACGCAGAAAAGGCCTTTGACAGGGTGGCCTGGCCATTCCTACAACAGACACTTCTGAATATGGGCTTGCATGGCACCTTTTATAAAGGCGTCACATCGCTGTATCAGAATCCCTCAGCCTCCATCTTAATTAATGGCCTTTCCTCCGACCCTCTACCCATATGCAACGGCACCCGACAGGGCTGTCCCCTTTCCCCTCTACTTTTCGCCCTCATTATGGAACCTTTGGCAGCTAGAATTAGGCTGAACCGTAACATATCTGGTATCATGTCGGGAGCCCACAATCACAAAATTGCTCTATATGCCGATGACGTCATTCTCACCCTGACTGACCCATCAGCCTCCCTCCCACATTTGAGGGAAGAGATAGCTACGTACAGCCGGTTTTCAAATTACAACATTAACTCAGACAAAACCGAAATCCTGGCCCTACATGTCGCGGACCCAGATCTTCGGCTCCTACAGGCCTCCTTTCCATGTGAGTGGCGAGCTGATAAACTCAAATACCTGGGCATCTATTTAACTAAGTCCTACTCTGGTCTCTATGCTGCCAACTTTCCCAGACTCTTGACCTCTATTAAACACGATATGACCAAGTGGAATAAATATATCTTGTCCTGGTTTGGACGGATGACAGCCGTTAAGATGACTCTACTGCCCCGCCTGTTATATCTGTGGCAAACTCTTCCCATCCACGTTCCCACCTCAATCCTTAAAAATCTCCAAGCAGACCTAACCAGATTTATTTGGGCAGGGCGTAAGCCCAGAGTAAAGATGAGAATCCTCCAAAAGCATCGCCTAGAGGGGGGTCTGGGAGTTCCTGACCTCCTTAAATACTATAGAGCTGCCCACCTAACCACGTGTGTCCTTTGGCATGATAAACCTGGACACAGAATCTGGACACATCTGGAGGCTACCACACTCCACAGATACTCCCCCTATAGCCTGCTCTGGTGTCGACCGAACAGTCGTCCCCCCGCTTCCTCGCTGTTGCCTACAGTGAGATTTACCCTTGCCATCTGGGACCTTTGTTCACGACTTTACCGGCTACGTTCCTTCCACCCTCTACTCACCCCTCTGTGGAACAACCCTGCTTTCCCGCCAGGGGAGAACCACCTGGCTTTTGATTCATGGACCAATCATAACACACTCTTCCTTTTGGACATTGCTCCGCTACATACGTTCCCCACATTTACCGACTTGCAATCCCGTTTCTCCCTCCCACGTTCAACGTTTTATCAATTCTTACAGATACGCCACTTTTTTGCCTCTACCCCCGGATCACCGCCCATAGGAGGTAAATCGAGCTTTGAATCCCTCTGTTGCACCTGCCGATCAACTAAAGGCTTGCTATCAACTATATACCAAATCTTGTTAGCTCACAACTCGCCCCTGAAAGAACCCCACGGAATGGCGTGGGAACGGGAGGTGGGTGAAACCCTGACGCCAGATGATTGGTCTGAGATTAGGCAGGAAATTTCCACGAGCTCCATCTCGGTCCGAATTAAAGAAAATGCCTACAAATTATACTATCGATGGTACCTGGTGCCATCGCGTCTCCATTCAATTTACTCCTCTTGCTCGGATAGATGTTGGCGTCAGTGCGGCCAGCGCGGAACCCTGCTGCACATTTGGTGGAACTGCCCGCAGATTAAGGGATATTGGGCTGGGGTCCATAGACTTATTTTTAAGGTTCTTGGACTGACGATCCCGATATCACCTCTCTATTCCCTGCTCTCTCGCCCAACACCCCACATCCTTCGCCACCAACAGAAGCTAATTAAGCATATCCTAAATACGGCCAAATGCCAAATTGCGGCTAACTGGAAATCTCTGTCACCCCCCACAATCCCTGCTACCATTAATGCTATATGGCAAACTTATAGACTGGAACGTTTTACAGCGGTTCTCCGGGACACCCCAGATAACCTTACCACTACGTGGTCACCCTGGACGTCACACTTCGGTGCTGAACCACCGCTAACTACCATATAAGATAATGGGAACCATCACGATACCTTATCCAACTAAGGATAACCTGACGCACTACCCAGGCGGCTGGGACCGTCTGACCATCCCCCCCACACCTCCCTCCCCAATCCTCCCCCCCCTTCTTTTCTCTTCTTGCCTCTTTTCTCTTCTACTTCTATAGTTAAGTCTACTTTCGGCTCCTCTTATATAAGCTATATTGTTCCACTAAGAGATATTCCTTCAACTTTAGCTATGGTACATACCAGACGCATATCACTACCTATTGATGGCTCTCCATACATAGACATACATATCTGTTTGATTCTCCACTCACTCGCTGTTGTACATGGGTAGATATTCTGTCACTGCTAGTCAACTGTTAACTGCGTTATGTACCAATGTGTGACACCTGTAATATATACTTTACGAATATCTTGTTAAAAGTATAAAATTCAATAAAAACCTTTTTCTCAAAGAAAAAATAGTGTCAGAACTGTCGAAGTGGTTGGCGTGTTACCCACATCCTGTTAATGCTGGGTTTCTGTTTGACGGATTCTGTTATGGTTTTATGATGTTTGCGTGAGCATCCTGATGTCTGCGCCCAGGTTGTTTCAGAGTTTAAGAGTTCCCATCGCAGCAGATACGACTGAGGGCCCTACGTGTTACCTTTCCTATCTCAGTATTGAAGTCGACATACCTATGGGTTGTTGTCGGATTCCTGAGGACAAGATCAATAATCTGTTGATTTTGATTGGAGAGTATTTGGGCAGGAACAGAGTCAGGCTTCGTCAGGTCCAGTCCCTTTTAGATTCCTTCAATTTCGCCTGTAGAGTCATACCAATGGGCAGGGTCTTTTGCCACAAGTTAGAGAGGGCCACCGTGGGGGTGACCAGGCCGCATCACACCATTCACCTGTCATGGGAAATCAAGGATGACCTGAGGACTTGGGCTTTGTTTTTAGAGCACTTTAACCAGGAGTTGTTATGGCCCCTTCCCCCTGTATCCAGTTCCCATCTGGAACTCTTTACTGACGCTGCAGGTTTGGTGCCTTTTTCCAGGGGGAGTGGTGTGTTGCTCCTTGGCCCCAGTCTTGGGTGGCACGGGGTTTCATTGCGACTTTGCTTTTGCTGGAATTGTTCCCAATCATTATGGTGACCAAATTGTGGTCGTCTCGCTTGGCTAATCAGACGATAATTTTTTGGTGCGACAATTTGGGGTGGTTCAGGCAGTGAATAATCAGTGGTCCTCTTCCCCTCAGGCTTTGCGCTTGCTGTACCTTCTGGTTTTGAAATGTTACCAATTTAACATCAGCTTCACGGCCTGGCACGTTCCCGATGTTGACAACGGGATTGCAGATGCGTTATCGCTTTTCAATTTCCGGAAGTTTTGGGAGTTAGCCCCGGGAGCCTCGGCTCTCGGGCTAACTTGTCTGCATTCTGTCTAGTGCATTGTAGAGCAGGCCTGAGGGAGTTGGCGATGAGATCGTTGGCACCTTCGACCTCGCAGGCCTATTCCGCAGTTTGGAGCGATTGGGAGTCTTGCCAGGCTTCTTACTTGGTTGCTGGCATGTCAGTCAAGGCTTGCTTCCTTGGTTTCATCTGGGGCCATTACTCGCAAGGCAGGTCCAGGGTGGCTATGGCCAAGTCTATCACTGGGATCTCCTTTCACACTAGATTGCTAGGGACAGTCGACCCCACAAAGTTGTTCATCCTGGATAAGGTGTTGAGAGGATGGGCTAGGGAGAGCCCCTTAGTTGCTGACACGCGCAGGCCCATTGACCTGCGGTTGTTGCGCAAGTTCTTGGCTGCGCTTGCTGTGGTGGCTGGGAACAAGTTGGAGGCATCTTTGTATCGAGTGGCATTTTCTTTTGCCTTTTTTGGCACCTTCCGGATTTGCAAGCTGGTGTCTATTAACAAAACTTCGTCTTACACTGGGCTTCTTTTTAAGAACTTGGTCTGCCTGGTCCAAGATGGATCAGTTGGGCCAGGGCAGATGGGTGTTGCTGAAGACATACGCCGAGGCCACCTTGTCCGTCATTGGGTTGGCAGCAGTTTATTTGTCCACCAGGCCAGTAGTCGGTATTCAGTTTTTTCTGCACTCTGACTTTTTGCCTCTTACTCATTTCCAGTTCACTGCTGTTTTTAAAAGTTGCTTGAAGCATTTAGGGCTCAATATGGTGGACTATGGGACACATTCATTTTGGATAGGGGCGGCTACTTAGGCCGCCGCCAGCGGGCTTTCACTGTCAGCCATTCAAGAAATGGGTAATTGGAAGTCCGCTGCTTATAAGTCTTATGTTCGTATCGATAAGTTGTGATGTTACGCCCATTGGCGTTAACCCAAAAATGTAGTTTTCTTGCCAGTTTTGGAACGGCTAGCGTTCCGGAACTGGGGGTGTGAAGGTATTTTTTTTTCCCTCTGTTGATGGGCTAATTATAATTGTCTGTCTTACAAGTTCACTGGAGGTTTTTTAAAAGTTTTCACCTTCACTTGGGTTTCTACAGTTGTTGTTACTTTGGTTGTGTCTACTGTTTCTCTTTCTCATGCATGCTAATGATTAGGTTGCATTTCGTTTTCAGCTCCATATTTTTCATTTTGCCAGGTTTGGGTGGTGGGCCATTCTTACATTTTTTGGGTGGAGCGTCACCCCTTAGCTGCATGGGCCTCTGAATTGCTGGGCGTTCAAAGTGTTAGGTGGCTTGGAGTGAGGGATTTACGGTGGTCTGGTTTATTGTCATTGCTTTTTGGCAGAGAGCGGTGCTGGGGTTGTCCAGACGTTGTTATCATACATCTCAGGGGTATTGACATAGGCCAGAGGAAAGGTATTGATCTGACGATTCAGGTCAAGGAGGATTTGTGTCGCTTGCGCCCCAGGTGGCCTGAGGTATGTGTTGTATGGTCTTACATAGTTCCTAGAATGCATTGGAGAGGTTTCATCAGCCTGCTTGCTATTGACAAGGCGCGGAAGAAGGTTAATTTTGCCGTGTCGAAATTTGTTAAGGCTAGCTGTGGTTTTGCGGTGCGGCATCCGTTACTATTTTCTGAGAATCCTCTGTATTTTAGGCGGGACGGGGTTCATTTGTCTGAATCAGGTTTAGAGGTTTTTCTCAGGGCTATTTTTGCAAGTTTGGGCTAGTTATAGTTTGAAGTTTTTTCTTGGTGCTGGATGGTGGGCTGTGGTTCTGTTAGGCCATTTAGTAATGGTGTTAGAATCTGGCGGTGGTGAGAAGGTACTTTTGACCAGCGGCCACATGGGGCATAAGTGGTCTTTGAGAGGCACCTACCCTTTCCAAGGACCGCTAGTGAGTTCTGCCCTTATGGGAGGACAATGGGCATTTTCTATAGAAAATGGTCATACTATGCCATAGTGAGGGGTTGTGTTGCCTTCTCAATGCAGGTTATGCCCTTGGCTGGATGAGGCATTTTAGTTGCTTCATTTTAAAGAGTTGGGGTGTGTGTAGTTGCCACCATTTTAAGTTGGGGCATTTAAGTCGCCACCATTATTATAAAATTAATTGGCTAGAGCTGGTCATCAAGCATTTTCCTTGCCATCCCTTACCGGAAGGGTCATTCCACTTAATAAATATTTAATGAACTTACGCAGTGGTTGCCCGTGTCTTATTTTGTCTGTGTCCTTATTGCGGTATTAAGCTAGCTTAATTGGTTATGCAAAGGGTAATCACAATAAATCAATAGACTCCTAATCAGGATGCATGCGTGGTGCAACTTAAACTCATCCACAGTAGAAAAACATTGCTCCACTGCGTCCGCTATCAGCAGTGCATTTGCCTCTGAATCAGGCGATTCATGTTATTTAGATTTTAATTACATTACTGCTCTATAGTACTAGATACAGTAGTATCACAGCAGAAAGCCTTATTTGACCTTCTAGACAGACTCCTGCTGCATTACCATATTAGTGCTTCTACTGTATGTATGCAGCAGCAGCGATAGCACCTCCAACCACATCTGAATTAGGCCCGGTGGGCACCATTGTCGATGGTGGTGGTGGGGGGGGGGGGGGGGGTGCCCACCTCTTCCTCTAGCATCTGGTTACAGACTGTGTACATGAATTATACATTATACATTTGTTACATTATACTGCACAGGACTATGGTGTATTTTCTGTAGTGCATGGCTGTTATTAGTCTGGTACATTATCATGCATGCTCTAGCAGCATTTACCACATCCCCTCTGGTGACTGACAATCTCGTAAACATGAACCCCTACCACTGCATTTCCTCAGTGAGTCCTTCATGCCCCAGTACAACACTACACACAGTAAACATTTCCTAATGAGTTCTTGTTTTAATACTCTGGTGACTCACAAGAGAGATACATTTGAATTGGATTCTGTATGGGACAGGTAAGCAGTGGAAAGACCGGCAGAGGGGGGCAGCAGAGGAAGGACAAAAGGATAGGAAAATGAGGCAGGCAGCAAAGTAAAGGAAAGACTTCAGGTGGGAGAGACAGAAGTGCGGAATACCTGAGATTAGTACATTAGATAATCTAGGTGAGAGATGTGAAGGCGTACTGGTACTGTATATTTTAGTGTACTGGTCTCTGCTTCTCATTGATGTTCCCAACAGCCAACTGTAGTGGAAACCACATCCTGCGCAATATTCTTCTATGTTTTAATGATATGTGTTCATGTCTCTAAAACTGTGGCACTTGCAAGTACAGTAAAGGAGTCTGAGGTGTTCAGGCTCCAGTAGGGTCAATTATATGTTGGCTAGCACTCAATATTAAATTATATTACATGAATTACAGCTGGCTCGCAACACTGGCATTGCGCCATATCTAAATCCATTACAATGCAGGGAAAAATACTCACTTTACACTATGCAAAATTAACTTAAAATAAGTAATATTTCACTCTAACCATATCAATAATCCATTACAAATTACATAAAATGTGTATAAAAAATGCTTACCTCTGTAGATCAGCTCATTGAAAGAATCCTTGTACTTCAAACTGACTGATCTTTTGTGTTGAATGAAATGAAGTCATGCATTCTATTCATTTTATAGATTTTTCAAATATTTAATGCTTCAGTTCCTGGCCAAGTGAATGATAAACTAATATAAAAACTGCTGAATTTATAATGACATTACAAATGATAGTCTTTTAAAGTATATAATTCTTGGCATTATTGTTCTGTGCATTTTCACTATATAGCACTATGAAAGTTGTACAAGGGGACATCCAGAGCCGGCCCTAACCAATATGATGCCCTAGGCAAGATTTTGGCTGGTGCCCCCTAGCACCGCCGCAAGTTCCACCTCTGACCCTGCACCTCTTTCCCAGCACCATCACCCCTCACCCGTAACAGTCCTTATTTTGGTGTTTGTACCCCCTATATTTTAAATAGGAACAGTTCGCTTATTTGGCGCACAGCCCAAACAGGGGTGTGTTTTTGCTGGCAAGGGGCATGGCCACACAATAGTAACCCCAATTCCAATTACGCCACACAGTACTGCAACTTTATTCACATTTGATCATGCGATAGTGTCCATAATTCACATTACATCCCACAGTAGTATTAACATTATTAATGCCCTTTTACACATAATGACACACATAGTGTCCCTTACACATATGCCGCACATTATTAATGCCCTTATACACAGACACACATAGTGCCCCCTACACATTTTCTGCAAATTATTAGTGCCCTTATACACATAATGACACACATATAGTAGTACCCTGTTACACATATGCCGCACATTATTAATGCCCTTATACACATAATGACACACATAGTGCCCCCTACACATTTTCTGCAAATTATTAGTGCCCCTATACACATAATGACACACATACAGTAGTACCCTGTTACACATATGCCGCACATTATTAATGCCCTTATACACATAATGATACACATTGTGGCCCTTTACACATATGTTGCATATTATTAAATCATTTTTACATGACACACATAATGCTCCTTACACATATTCCGAACACTACTGCACAACCAACCCACTCACATGCACACAGCACTCACACTGCCACTAACACTGTGACCTCTGCCTCTGCTTGGATACAGATGTGTCCTCATAAATCTTGCCTCAATGCTAATGTCTGGCACCTTTTTTTATGAAAATGCAGCTTATTTGCATTGGTATGTGGCTAGGATGCACAAGCAGCTCCTGCTGATTAAAATGATATGCTGCATGCCTATATACTGTGTGAGACTGTGGCTGTATCTGCATATGAAATGCTACAAACAGAATATAGGCATGCCGCATATTATTTTAATCAGCAGAAGCTGCTGATGCCCCTAGGCATATCAAATGCCCTAGGCAATTGCCTAGTTTGCCTATGCCTATGGCCGGCTCTGGGGACATCTTTTGAGATACTGGGCAGCCCATTTAACTCATGAAAGTTATGGGACATTAAGGGGTAAAAGAATTGTATTTCACCTGTGTTTGACCGAGGGTGAAATACCCCTGGATGCCTACTAGACTGAAGAGGAATGATCTACACTGGAATAGGTGAGTTGTTCTTTTTTTTTTACAGGTTACACTGGACAAGAGGACCAAAAGGCTACAGGGGATGTAGGTAAGTATGTGTGAGTCTGAGTATGTATGTGAGTGTGAGTGTACAAGTGTGTTTAATAAACTTTGCTGTCTATGGTGTGTGTGTGTGTGTGTGTGTGTGTGTGTGTGTGTGTGTGTGTGTGTGTGTACTGTCTATATTATTATTTTAATATTTCTTTTACAGGGGGGCTACAGGTACCAGTGGGCTCTTTAATGCCTCACATGCTGGTACTTGTGATTCTCCAAGTACCAGCATTCGGGGAGGCTTGCTGGGACCTGTAGTTCTACCTGTAAAAGACAATATTCTATTTTTTATACCTGAATTGCTTCAATCTCTGCACCCACCACCGAGGGGTACCAAGGATAGCCTCGGGCTTCGGCCCAGGCCTTGGGTGACCTGGAGGGTGGACCCAGCCCCCCCAGGAATTCCCATTCCAGGGTTGACTAGTTGGGGGGGGGGGGTAATGCTATGGGCACCGGGAAGAAAACAAATGTGTCCTCCGGCTGTGGCATTTCCTCCCTGGCTAGTGGAGCCCAGTACTGGGTAAAAAAATACAGGGGATCCCCCATGTCTCCACCCCCCATATTTTTATAACCAGAACCAGTCCAAGAGCCAAGTACTGGTTCTTTAAATACAAGGGGACCTTACAAATTTTTTCCCTGTATTTTTAGAACCAGAAATGGTTCAAAGAGCCAAGGGCTAGATGTGCTTTTTTTTTAAATTATTTTACCAGAGAAGCACTGCACAGATCACACTGATCTGTGCAGCTTCTCTAAACATGCTGCTGAGAGGGACATCTATTTAAAAAGTGCATTTTGCTCAGAGTTTGCGCAATTCACAAGTTGTGTTTGCAGAATGGATTCTAGGTAATTCTGGGGTTTCAGTGTTGTCTATGGAAATTACATCCGAGTTTGGCCAATGATGTCCTTTTGTCCCTGTACACCCATGTTTTGTACTTCTATTTGACCTAACACTCCCGTGTTTGGTCTTTGGTAAATATCTATGTTTTAAAAAATGACCAAACACTCCTGTGTTTGTCAACTCAGGCAAACATATAGCATAGTAAATAACATTACCCCTAAGACTACCTAAATTTTATGAGTAAATTAAATATACTGTACAAACTTCATGAATGGAGTAATTTGCTTACTGAGCCCATTTATAGAAAACATTTTTGGTGCCAGATTTTTAGGCCTACTTGGAAGTCTGTTTATTTTAAAGTAAATTGTTTTAAATAGTGCCTCATCTTATGATTGGACTGATCCAGAATGCCAGGGATGTTTTCGATGAGCCCTGAACTACAGCAGTCAGGAAGCAGAACAGTTACAGGGAGACCTGGGAAACAGACTGGAATGCAATAGTACCAGGGGTTAAAGTGGTGGGGAACGGGGTGGAACTGAGTTCCACCACCTGTAATGGTAGTTCCACCTCCTCCATAGCCCTCAAACACAATATTCCTGGCGCTGCAATTGTGGGTTTTGAAAGCAGCTCTCTCAGGGGTAATAGGTCATTTACCCCAAAAATAGACCAAAGGAAATACAATCTGAGAATGCGCTTTTCAAATCCAATGTAGATTTTATTAATTATAAAAAATACTATATACACACAATTATATATAATCTGCCGGCCGGCTACATAAAAAGCCTATTTTAATTAAGTGTAAAAGGTATTTATATATAATTTGTTAAAACTTAATTTCAATAAACAATCCTAAATACTTATATTCTCATTGTACTGGGTTTTTATCCAAATCCTACAATCACTTTTCCTAACAATAAACACTATGCCCAAGTCCATGTATTTATGAGACCATTTAGTTGTTTATTGTTAGGAAAAGTGATTGTAGGATTTGGATAAAAACCCAGTACAATGAGAATATAAGTATTTAGGATTGTTTATTGAAATTAAGTTTTAACAAATTATATATAAATACCTTTTACACTTAATTAAAATAGGCTTTTTATGTAGCCGGCCGGCAGATTATATATAATTGTGTGTATATAGTATTTTTTATAATTAATAAAATCTACATTGGATTTGAAAAGCGCATTCTCAGATTGTATTTCCTCCATAGCCCTGTTTGGTAATTTTAACAGAAAAGTTTACCCCACCACCCAAGTCAATAGATGATGCAATCAGCTTTAGTGTCACTGAAGAGCTGCAGCCACCTCCTCCTACCTTAGGTCCATGGTCCTCCTTCACCTGCAGCCCACCCCACCTGGTATTCCCACATGCTGTGTCTGTCAGATGGTGTTCCTCCCCTCCTCTGATCTGAGCTGCTTCCTCTTCTGGCGCAGCATATGTCATGCCATGCAGTCACCGCCGCTGAAGTGAAGAAGAGCAATGAAAGACAAGATAAGAGGTGGCTGGAGGTTCACAGGTGGAAAGCTGCTGGAGAGACGGAAGCAGATCTGTGTATAAGGGGCAGTACTGTGGGCATTATGTGTATAAGGGACATTACTACTGTAGGCATTATGTGTATAAGAGGCACTACTTCGGGCATTATGTTTAAAGGGCACTACTGTGGGTTTTATGTGTATACGCGGCACTACTACTGTGGGTGTTATGTGTAAGGGAGACTACTGTGGGCATTGTGTATAAGGTGCACTACTGTGTGCCATAATGTGTAAGCTGCTGAGCGATCCTCCGCCCTCCATCCCAGGCAGCTCGGCACAGCAGGTATTGCCAGGCACTGCAGTTGAAGGGATTCCACCCATTGGCCGAGTGTGGCACCGTCAGGCGGCGCCCCCTACTCGGCTGGCGCCCCTGGCGAGTGCCATCCTGGCCAATGGGTAGATACGCCCCTGCTCTCTGTATCATATGGTGGTCACTGATCCTCTCTATGTTCTGTGGTGGTTACTGATGTTCTGTGTATTTCAGGAGTTCACTGAAGCTTTCTGTGTTATATGTTTATCACTGACACTCTTTTTATTGTATGGCAGCCGATGATGATGCAGCTTGTATTAACTGGTCACTGAAGCTCTCTAAAAAATGAAACAACAAGGATTAAAGGGTGGTGTTGTGAGAATGGTGCTACTTTAGTGTCAACCATACTAGAAATGTAGGAGATATTAATCCCTAGTATACTTCCCCCCTAGTAGTACTTCCGCCGGTCTAATGCACCGGGGCCCATTGCAATGAAGTATCCCGCAATTCCAGCAGTACTAATAATGAGTCAGACTCATTACAGTATGCTGGCTGCGGGCTCTAGTGCATACGCAGGACAAGGTCAGGCCGGATGACGAGGATCCCTCCTCTTCAGAAGTGTCCTGGTTCCGCCTTTCTTTGTGGGTGCCCGTCAGTGCTATGGGGGTCAGACTGCCTTCGGGCCTAACCTCCCCTGCACCCAGTTGGAAGCCCCCCATGACCACGCCCCTGCCTTCGGTCCCAACCTCCCCTGCACCCAGTTGGAAGCCCCACTTCCCCCTTCCTCTGTGGATCAAGCTCCAGCCGGCGTAATCTGGAGGCGCCGGGCACAGAGGAAGGCTTGACATAGTATCTAGTTGGTGCTTCCTTTGTGCCATGTGACATTGCAACACATGACATCATATAATCGGTTCCAACTTCCACACCACCCAGCAGTTTCACGGAGGTCAGCTGGGTCAGGTGACATGATATTACTGTGAGTCCTATACTGCTGCAGTGCTGCCACTTGCTGATCGGTCTGGGTGAGACACAATTGTTGTTCCTAACGGTTGCTGTTCTTCACTAGTATGCAGTATGCGTGAACACAGACTCTCACTCTTTTTCTTTCTCTCTATCTCTGTTTGATACCACTCGGAATCCCTGCACCAGAACACCAACCGCTGGCATCCCAATGGTAAGTATTAGGCCACTCTTATGGTTATGACCGAAGGAGGGGTTAGGGTTAGGCACTAGAGAAAAGGAAAAACATGATTTATTGCAGCCAGCACTTTAAACAAGAAGTTTTCAACCTCCAACCATCTTGGTTTTAATCCATTTAGCTATTTAACCTCATTTGACCATTTATTCACTCATAGGATGTATTATATCACAATTTTGTATGCCTACCTATCTGAAGAGTTGATCATGGTAGAATCCATTGTCATATACCATACAATGTGTATTCTCAAGCAACTGTTTTATTTCATTTATCTGATCCATGTCTTTTTAAGAAACTAATTACTATTACTTTTTTTTTTTTTTGGCAGTTTGTGTTCAGTTATATGTCTGTGTTTTTACCATATACTCTTAGGCAATTAACCTGGCTCACACCTATTGCCATAGAACATTCCTCATCACATAGAATGTACCCTTCGAGAATAAATTACACTCCTGAAGCCAATACATCCACAAGAGACCTATTATTACTGGTCTCCGGATGCACTTTGCTTTCTAGAGTGTGATGGTGCAAGTCAGAGTCGGGAAATACCCATATGCTCAGGATGGTGGTGGTGGTGATGGTGAATGACATGGCTCTACAGGCCAGACAAAGCTAGTTGTAACAAATGCTGTCCTGCCTACACAGATGTTGACCATGGAACTTATAAAGATGCCAGCATTTAATATGGTGCAATATATGGTTCTCTACTCCCCAGCCCAGTCCACCCCTATTCTATGGTGGACAAAGGAGAGTAGCGCTGCTGCTTAACTATGCTTATGATGCAGCCAATGGGCTATCTATTGTTGAGCTGCAGCTGTAAGGCACACCATCAGGTAGACATTGGCTGCATTGTCAGACTTCTGAGCAACTTCTAGATTGCTCAGAATGTCTGACAGAATTGGTCTGTTGGAGTCAGTGGAACAACGTCTTTTCTGATGCAGTCACTGACATCAGCAGTTTCCTGACATATGCGCCGACACCAACCCCCTCCCCCATCACCAGTCAACTCCCTGTGTCACCACCTAGGAACACCATTCAGAATTGCAGGATCTCCATGCATTTCACTCTGCGTCTGCTGGCGGTGAGCATCAGGATGCCTGTGCAGTGCACTCCGGATACATGCACACAAGAAAAACATTGGGAACTTGTGGCCGATGGCTCTCCTCCGTCCATCTCTGAATCAATTTTGTTAGATCTGTATATGGAATAAAATAACCTGCATTACATAACAATATGGAAAACAGCTTTTAGTTAATGCAAATAAAATGAAAGCAATGTATGCCCCATGAGCCAGTTAGTGAAAATCAAGGACTACCCTGTGGCAATGGAAAACGTAATCTGCTTACTGCACAGTACAGCAATTCTAACAGGATTTAATAAATAAATAAATAAACAAAACCTGTAAACCAGAAGATGGCAATGTCTCTAATGGACCGAGTAGGGGAGACGTCAACTGAAAGAAGAACTCATAACAAACCATGAAAAATGAGTCCCTTTTTAAAAAAAAAAATACTTGCAAACAATAACGTTATTTGATTGTAGTAATTAGATAAGAAAGAAAATGAAATGTTCAGTCTGCGGAATAAGGAAATAGAAGCACACCAAATTGCATTTATATTTATTATTATGATAAAATGTGAGCAGAAATCTTATCACAAATAGCAAATGAGATGTTACAGCACTGCAGGAGAGGTTATAGGAATAAATATAGATGGGGAATGTATAAACACTGGGGCTGATTCTGAGCTTGAAGCAAAGCAAAGAAAAAGGAGTAACTTTATACCTTGGCACAACCATGCAGCGCTGCAGGTGGGTCAGATGTAAAGCGTGCAGAGAGATTCGGTTTGGGAGGGACGTGTCCTAGCTGAGATTCACATACCTCCCAACTTTAGAAAGTTGGGAGGAGGGGCGTGGCCTCATGGGTAGGGGGCATGGCCTCGCAGAGGGTGCCACGATCGCGAGCCACACCCCGTTTTTGCAGCTGTGGGGGAATGCCCATCGCTTTGTGAGCTGCTGGCTTTCCCTCTCTCCTAGTGAACAGATGTTTTGCTCATGCACACAGCGTTTATTCATGGATGCTCTGCTAAGCAGAGCAGCGAGGAGAGGGTCTTCCAACTGCCGCTCCCCCCCACCATGATACATTGCGACTTGCAGGTTGGATAGTGGGACAGTCCCAGTAAAACAGGACTGTCCCACCAAAATCAGGACAGTTGGGCGGTTTGGATTTATGTTGCAGTGTAAAAATAAAGTTGTCCAGCATGCACAAGCAGCCAGACTTTACCCAGAATTTGCACCCCTTGCATTGCAACATAGGGCTGATTCTGTGCTTTATGCAGATGTGGCTGTATTTGCATCTCTTGCTGCAGTCGTGTGTGTGACTTTATGCTAATGCATACAAGCCATTCCCTGCTGTACACTTGTGCGTCCGAATGTGTAAGGACTGAGACACCCACTTGTAGTGTCTTAGATGCTCCATCTGTTGCACCATCATATCTTGCACTAGCCCTATTGCAGGTGCAGTTTCTCCATTTGAGTATACTATGTGAGCAGATGTGCATCACTGTATGCAGCTGCTTCCAGCAACACACCGGTGCCGTTCCCATTAGACACAACATCTCTGTGCATCTTTTAACCATCACCTCTTGACAACTTATAATTTATTGGATAGCATGGATATCAGGAGTGCACAGACCCATGGTAGTCCAAAATTGGATGTGAGGAACAAAATATTTTTTTACCTCACTAAACCTCGCTCCCAGTTGAATTACCCCCTTAGAATGAGCCCAGTAGCACTTAGTTAGCAATACTCACGACCACTCTCCCTTTGGTCTTTTTGCTTTTAATTTTGGGCCTAATTCAGATATGATCGCAGCAGCAAATTTGTTAGCTAATGGGCAAAACCATGGGGGTCATTCCGACCTGATCGTAGCTGTGCTAAATTTAGCACAGCTACGATCACTGACACAGACATGCGGGGGGACGCCCAGCACAGAGCTAGTCCGCCCTGCATGTCTGGCCCGACTCCACCGCACAAGTACTTGTACTTGTAGAATAACTTGTACTTGTAGAGTAACTCCCAGCCAGCGCAGCTCCTGCGGCTGGCCGGGAGTTACAGTACTTGTCATTGTCATTGTCATTGCCAGGGTCGCAGCGGCTGCGTGTGACATCACGCAGCCACTGCGACCCGCCCCTCGCATACATACATACATACATACATACATACAATTTGTCGGCAGATAAGAACCACTTGGCCCATCTAGTCTGCATGGTCTGGCAACACCTGCGTTAGCCTGACCGCGCCCAGAAAATGGCGTCTGAATGCCGCCGTGCCGCCCCCCTACCGCCCAGCGACTGCCTGTGCCTGTCAATCAGGCAGAGGCGATCGCTAGGCAACGACAGCCATCTGGCATGCGCCGACACACTGCGGCACCACCGCATTCGCAGTTTTGACCCGATCGCACCGCTGCAAAATACTGCAGCATGCGATCGGGTCGGAATGACCCCCATGGTTTTGCCCAACTGCTAACAAATTTACTGCTGCGATCAACTCTAAATTACCCCCTAAATTTGGCCTCTAGTTCTTTTTCCAGTCTCGGGTAACAGTGAGATTTCGCAGTATAAAGTAAAAAATGTATTTTGTGTTTTGGCAAGTAAGTAATTCACAAGTTTATTTTATTACTGGTTTAAACTAAAACATGTTTTTAGGGTATAAGTTGATTATAACATAAATGTGTGAATTATGTTATTTCTGGTATTTCTTTGTCAATTTTTGTTGAAGATCATCGTATTAGAACACAATGTTGTCCTGAATTCTTGGTCTTTCTTAAGTATATTGTTGGTCGAAAACAGAAAGCGGAAACTTGACCTGAGGCCAAATCATTTTGCTCATTTAAGTTAATTACTGTGTAATTAATACAGTAGCAGCACTACAGTTAGAGGACAAATGTTGGAGGTTTGAGCCACAGTAGAAACCTTTAACCTTCTTTTTCACTAGTAAAAAAACCTTCTATCAATTCCTTTACCCACTGACGTATTTATAATGGGTGCACACGGGCCCCTGAGTCAAGGTAGTGCCCACACGTTGCACCCATTTTTTTAATACTTACCCCTGCACCATTTTTCCAGGGGTTTGAGCATGCTCAATAGGGTCTGAGCGTTCTAGTGCAGAGAGGAGGGGGCCCCCCACGAAATAGGCAGCATGTGGGCCACCTCCTCTCTTAATTGCCCCTGCCTTTACCCTCTATACACACATTCCTCCTGCTTTTTCTTATAAAGTAGCATAAGGTAGGAGACAGTACTCTTAGGACACAGCACTGGATCACACTTGTATCTAGGAGGCATCTACCTATACCAGACGCCTCCTGCTACATTACCATATCTGTGCATCACTGTTGCTTCCATGTAAGCAGCATTCATCAACTACAGTATCTGACTTAGGCCCATAGTTATATTGGACAATTTGTCTCCAAATATGCATATTTTCTTCATCATAATTATTATAATTATCCTTTATTTATATGGCGCCACATGGGATCCGCAGCGCCCAATTACAGAGTACATAAACAAATAAGTAAAACAAGAAAACAGTGACTTACAGTTCAATATAATTTAAGACAAGTACAGCGTATATAAACATTGCTGAGTCAGTAGACGATACTGAAATAAATATCAGGGCGGCAGAAAACTGCGGGGATTTGGTGCCGTCAAAGGGAGGGAGATGGAAAAGAACATGAGGGAAGAGGGCCCTGCTCATGAAATCTTACATTCTAAAGGGGAGGGGCACACAGACAGGGGTGACACAGATGGGGTTGAAAGTGAGCCTGGGCCACAGAGGGTTAGGATGAGAGACAGCTGGATTTGGAGAAGAGGTGGGTCTTGAGAGCCCATTTGAAGTTTTGTAGAGAGGTGGAGAATCTGAGGGGAAGAGATAGAGAATTCCAGAGAAATGGAGTAGCACATGCAAAATCTTGGAGGTAGGAGTGGAAGGAGGTAATCAGTGGGCAGAAGAAGCAACGTGCATTAGCGGTGCGCAGAGGACGGGCAGGAGTATAAAGGGAGATAAGGTCAGAGATGTAAATAGGAGAGGAGTGGGTGAGGGCTTTGTAGGTGAGTGTGAGAAGCTTGAAATGGATTCTAAAGGCGCAGGGGTGCCATTGAAGGGCTTGTAAGAGAAGGGAAGTGCATGCAGTACGTTTGGCGAGAAAGATGAGACGGGCAGCAGCATTGAAGATAGATTGGAGTGGAGAGAGGCATTTGTCAGGGATGCCAGATAGGAGAAGATTACAGTAGTCCAGTCTGGAGATGACCCAATGAGTGGATAAGTACCTTTGTGGTATCCTGCGTGAGAAAGGGTCTGATCCTGGAAATATTTTTGAGATGAAAATGACAGGTTTGAAAGAGGTGCTGAATGTGTGGTTTAAAGGAGAGGGAGGAGTCAATGATTACTACAAGACAGCGCACTTGGGGGCTAGGGGAGATAATAATGCCATCAATAGATAATGAAATTGTGGAAGGTGTGGTAGTGCAAGAGGGTGGGAAGATAAAACATTTCTTGAAAATAGACATGGTTCCACAGTAAATATTAGCTCTGATTCCAAATATGGGTCTATGTATTATACTTTATATATTGTTTGTGTTATACCTTTTGCAACAACTATGGTTCAAATTTGTAATTGGTATCAGGCATGTCCCACATTCTATATGAGGTACTTGCTATGCACCATAATTCAGTGTACGTGCTCATGTATGTGGGCCACATACACATATTATTTAGAACAATTTGGAATCTGACATCTAGATTTGAAACAGACTGATCCTTATCCAGAGCTGCATGTAGAAGTGGCTGTATTGCGTGCACATATATAAAAGAGGTTCCTTTGCTTATATTCAGAGCTGGCTGCATCTATGTGGATGCATCACCATATCCATCAGCTTGTGAAAGTTACTGTCATCACTACCAACCCTTTGAAGATCTCTGCATGTGCTCAACTGTGGATAGCCTGCTTTTCTGCCTACACTACCACAGCACACCCTCAGAACATAGGCTACTCACCAACACACAATTGCCGCACATTTTCACCCATGAGATACTGTATGTACAACTCTGAATTGCCAACGATTGATCAAAGTTGCGTATGCCCGGGTACTACTGGCCTATTTACTGGACTGGCCGCTGCTGCTTAGACATGTGCAGCCAGCTCTGGGTCGGTGATAATAAAACAAAGGTGTCTGTACAATGGTTGAGTTTTGCAATATTATTAATTCAATTATTTTATTTCATTTCTGTAGAACTACTATATTAAACAGCATCACATGTTTGGGAAGTGGGGCCGGGACAGGAAGGATCAGTGCCCTATTATGGCCCTGTATAAGGTAAGTTAATTTAGGCAGCATGTAGTATCAGTGTCTCACTCAGACTCAATACTCAAAGTGGGGTGGTATAAAGAGGTATGACATACCTCCACTTCAAGCACTGTGCATTGCATATTTCCTGCACAGCTGTGAATCTAACAACTGTGCAGATTTGCAGCTCTGCTCAGTGCATTTATTTCCACACTGAGTGTCTGCTGAGTTTGCAAAATGTCCAACTTTTGTGGCAAATTTGGACATTTTACAAACTCGGCTCAAACTCGGCTCCCATTACATCCCAGCCTTCGCCTTGCTTATTGCATCTGTGCATGTTCACGGGTGCAACAAGCTTGCCGTGACTAGCGTGATCATCAGCAGGCAAATGTAAATTGTTGCACCCACAGTCTATAAAAAATACATTATGCAATTGCATGTACAAATATTCATTGGCAGGTGTAGTCACTGCTGCAATTCGTGCACATGTGCTAAAGCATCGCGCTAACAATGTGTGTGACTACATCTGTATATTATGCAATATGGTTTCTTTTATACTATATTTGAGTTAAAAAGTATCTAAAATTGATATTACATTATTAAGATCCCTAAAGTTTCTGGGGTTCTAGCTATACCCAAGATCAGGGCAGCCATCAGGGGGGACTGCGGTGACTGGAGTCCTGGGCCCTTATAAAGAGGGGGGCCCATCCCTGGCTCCTACAACAGTGGGCTAATGTGCAGGGAGGACTTAAAACAAGCCTTACCTGCATATCAGCTCTCTGTGAATCATTACTATAGGTTCGCAATGCTCCACCCATATGTAATATCCTTATGTGTGACATCATATAGGGGTGGAGCGGTGTGGCAGAATCTTTTTGTCAGTCCTGGGCCCCACAATTTCTGATGGCAGTCCTGCCCAAGATCATCTGCCATTCTGTTAAATTTTCCATACCCCCACTTCTAAATTCCTACGTCGACCACTGCTCAGACCTGCAACTTGAATTGGGTTAGTATTCATTAAGCCATTTTAAAAAGCAAATTTCTACATCAACCATAAGCTATTTGAAATGTAATAATCAAACTTAATGCCATTCACAGGAAACCGATGATAGTTCTCTTACAGTATGAGGAAACTTTATCTCTGCTATTGCGGACAATAAAATCAGGCCTTCCGAAGTGGATGAACCTGGAAGTACAGATGTGTCCACGATTACCTTTCTGAAAAAAGTGTCATGGTTTGCCATTCATGGCACTAGATATTCTTTCCTGCCAAGACATATATGGCAGGCCATGTGTAAATTGTCTGAAATATAGTGTAGTACCACCTTTCAGACAGCAGGTGGAATTTTCAGAAGCACTTAAAAAAAACTAGTGCCCAAACAGCAAATCATGCAAAGAAGAAAATGAGGTGCAATGAGGTACTTCAGATACACGTTCCTACTATCTGTATGTGACACCTGCACAGTATCCCTTCTCTTATTCTGTATGATCAGTGTAATTATACTGCAGATACATGTTCCTACTATCTATATGTGACACCTGCACAGTATCACTTCTCTCATTCTGTATGATCAGAAACCCTCCTTCCAAACGCCTGGATCCTCCTGCTTTTTCCGGACAGTCCTTTAAAATGGTCAGTTGCCACCCACAAATGGCCTTTTCCTGTCAGTCACCTTGCGATCGCCCGTGCGATTGCTTTGTTCACACCATCCCATCACTGGCGCTCACCGTTGCTGCGGACTGATGCACCTGCGCATTGCGGTGCATATGCATGTGCAGCTCAGACCCGATCTCCCGCTGTTCGAAAATACACAGCAGCAATCGGGTCTGAATTAGGCCCAATATGTGTACGATTAGGAAGTAAAATATATTACTATGGTACCACCTTCGCCCACACTGTCACACAATATTTGTGTGTGTCAGAAATAGCAATCAAACACTGCGGTTGACCTTCAACAGTATCGCACAATACATGTATGAGTAGCAAATAAAATATATTACTGTATTACCACCATCACCCACAGCATCACACCATACGTGTGTGCATCAGAAATAGTGATCGAACACTGCAGTTGAATTTCAACAACAGTGTCACACAATATGTGTATGAGTACGAAATAATAATACAGTATACTGCAGTCTGACTGGCAGTATCACAGTACTTATGAAAATAAAATAAAATTGTATAGTACACTGCAGTACAGCACAAAAAAATATTTCTGGGCAGTCAGAGTTGCAACTCCAGGCCCCCTATCAGAATAGGTGGTGTCCTCTGCTGCCATACTGTTTGTCCAGTACTGCTGTATAAGTCTACACTGATCATACAGAATGAGAGAAGTGATACTGTGCAGGTGACACATATAGATAGTAGGAACATGTTTCTGCAGTATAATTACACTGATCATACAGAATAAGAGACGTGATACTGTGCAGTGTCACATACATACAGGAACGTATGTTTGCAGTATAATTGCATTGATCATACAGAATAATAGAAGTGATACTGTGCAAGTGTCACATACAGATAGTAGGAACATGTATCTGCAGTATAATTACACCGATAAGACAGAATGATGGAAGTGATACTGTGCAGCTGTCACATATACATAGTAGGAATGTGTATCTGCAGTATAATTACACTGATCATACAGAATAAGAGAAGTGAAACTGTGCAGCTGTCACATACAGATAGTAGGAACATGTATCTGCAGTATAATTACACTGATCATACAGAATGAAAGCAGTGATACAATGCAGGTGTCACACACAGATAGTAGGAACATGTATCTGCAGTACATCATTGCACCTCTTTTTCTTCTTTGCATGATGTGCTGTTTGGGAACTAGTTTTTTTTTAAGTGCCATCCTGTCTGCCATTGCAGTGCCACTCCTAGATGGGCCAGGTATTTTTGCCGCACACTTGTGTCGCTTAGCTTAGTCATCCAGCTACCTCATTGCACCTCTTTTTCTTCTTTGCATCATGTGCTGTTTGGGGCCTATTATTTAAATCTTCCATCCTGTCTGACACTGCAGTGCCACTCCTAGATGGACCAAGTGTTTGTGCCGCACACTTGTGTCACTTAGCTTAGTCATACAGCTACCTCGGTGCAACTTTTAGACCTAAAAACAATATTGTGAGGTGTTCAGTGTTCAGAATAGACTGGAAATGAGTGGAAATGAATTTTATTGAGGTTAATAATACAGTATGATGAAAATTATGGTTTATTTTTAAAAATCATCCAGATCCAAAACCAAAACCAAAACACGACAGGGTGGTTTTGGCAAAACCAATCTAGATCCAAAACACGAGCATGGAACCAGAACAAAAACCAAAACACAAAACACGAAAAGTGCCCACCACACATCTCTAGTGGTCAGCGGTGTGCCTCTTACAGAAACCGGTGAGTTGGCACAGTGGGACACAGTGGGGCATGTATCTGGCACAGTGGGGCATGTATCTGGCACAGTGGGGCAATGTATCTGGCACTGTGAAGCAGTTTAACTGGCACTGTGGGGCATGTATCTGGCACTGTGGGGCATGTATCTGGCACTGTGGGGCAATGTATCTGGCACAGTGGGACACAGTGGGGCATGTATCTGGCACAGTGGGGCACAGTGGAGCATGTATCTGGCACAGTGGGGCATGTATCTGGCACAGTGGGGCACAGTGGGGCATGTATCTGGCACAGTGGGGCATGTATCTGGCACAGTGGGGCAATGTATCTGGCACTGTGGGGCAATGTAATTGGCACTGTGGGGCATGTATCTGGCACTGTGGGGCATGTATCTGGCACAGTGGGGCATGTATCTGGCACTGTGGGGCAATGTAACTGGCACTGTGGGGCAATGTAACTGGCACTGTGGGGCAATGTATCTGGCAATGTAACTGGCATTGTGGGGAAATGTATCTGGCATTGTAACTGGCACTGTGGGGCAATGTATCTGGCACTGTGGGGCATGTATCTGGCACCGTGGGGCATGTATCTGTCACTGTGGGGCAATGTATCTGGCACAGTGGGGCATGTATCTGGCACAATGGGGCAATGTGTCTGGCACTGTGGGGCAATGTATCTGGCACAGTGGGGCATGTATCTGGCACTGTGGGGCATGTATCTGGCACAGTGGGGCAATGTATCTGGCACTGTGGGGCAATGTAACTGGCACTGTGGGGCATGTATCTGGCACTGTGGGGCAATGTAACTGGCACTGTGGGGCAATGTAACTGGCACTGTGGGGCAATGTATCTGGCAATGTAACTGGCACTGTGGGGAAATGTATCTGGCAATGTAACTGGCACTGTGGGCAATGTATCTGGCAGTGTGGGGCATGTATCTGGCACTGTGGGGCATGTATCTGGCACAGTGGGGCATGTATCTGGCACAGTGGGGCATGTATCTGGCACAGTGGGGCAATGTATCTGGCACTGTGGGGCAATGTAACTGGCACTGTGGGACATGTATCTGGCACTGTGGGGCAATGTAACTGGCACCGTGGGGCAATGTAACTGGCACTGTGGGGAAATGTATCTGGCAATGTAACTGGCACTGTGGCGCAATGTATCTGGCACTGTGGGGCATGTATCTGGCACTGTGGGGCATGTATCTGGCACAGTGGGGCATGTATCTGGCACAGTGGGGCATGTATCTGGCACAGTGGGGCAATGTATCTGGCACTGTGGGGCAATGTAACTGGTACTGTGGGGCATGTATCTGGCACAGTGGGGCAATGTAACTGGCAATGTGGGGGAATGTAACTGGCACTGTGGGGCAATGTATCTGGCAATGTAACTGGCACTGTGGGGAAATGTATCTGGCAATGTAACTGGCACTGTGGGGAAATGTATCTGGCACTGTGGGGCATGTATCTGGCACTGTGGGGCATGTATCTTGCACTGTGGGGCATGTATCTGGCACTGTGGGGCAATGTAACTGGCACTGAGGGCCATTTTCAGTGGCCACACCCATTCTTGTGCACGGCCACACCCCTTCTGGAGTGTGGCCACGCCCATTTATTGACACATGCACCTTTGGCGCGCGCACATGCTTCTTTTGCTGTGTTTTTTTTTTTTTTTTTTGGGGGGGGCACCATTTTCCATCTTGCCCTGGGCTCCAAAAACCCTAACTACGCCTCTGGACACAGTACGTCCATCAACTGTCTAATCCCACTGCACTAATGGCGGATATCGTACGCACGTCTAACACCAGCATAGTTGTTATGGTTCCAGTAATCCTCTTGGCAACAGGGAGACTGCTGTCATATTTCATCTTTCTCGCAAAGGACTGTTGGACAGTCAATTGCTTAGTTGAAGTAGTACAAGTGGTCTTCCGACTTCCCCTCTGCGACTCCCAGCAGCAACAACAGCAGCAGCAGCAGCAGCAGTAGGTGTACTGCTCAAGGATCCTCCAGAGGAATCCCGGTTAGGAGAGGACTCATCAGTCATGCCAGTGACATGGCCTGCAGGACTACGGATGTTCCTGACTGAGGAGGAAATTGATGTTGAGGGAGTTGGTGGTGTGGCTTGCAGGAGCTTATGTATAAGAGGAAGAAGGGATTTAGGTGTCAGTGGACTGCTTACGCTCTTACCCAAAGTTTCTGAACTAGACAATGACTTCTGATGAATGCGCTGCAGGTGATATATAAGGGAGAATGTTCCTAGGTGGATAGCGTCCTTAGCCCTACTTAACACGGATTGACAAAGGCAACACACGGCTTGACACCTGTTGTCCGGATTTGTGGAGAAATATTTCCACACCAAAGAGGTGGCTTTTTTGGTATTTTGCCCAGGCATGACAATGGGCTTTTTCATCCCACGGACATAAACTGTCTCCACAAACCACATCACCATCAGAATCGTCATCGTCAACTTCCTCCACTCATCCTGGTGTACGTCTACAGTGACATCCTCAATCTCAATATCAGCAACTGGACTGTGGGTGGTCTTCCCAGCACATGCAGGGGGTGTGCAAATGGTGGTAGGAGCCTGGGAAGGTCAGGCCTAGACATCGCAACTGCAGACACACTTGGACTCTCCTTGGGGATTTGTGATATCTCCAGATGCACAGTTGTATTTTCCAGTGCTTTAACAAGCTTAATTTTTTAAGAAGGAGAAGGAGGAGGGATTCCATCCTCATGAGAATCTGAGCCATCAGTCATGAACATAGGCCAAGGCCTTGCCACTTAGTGTCGGGAATGGCATATTGCCAATTTTACATTTCTCATCAGATAATTTTATTTTTTTCCTGATTATTAATTTTTGCTTCTTGGATTTTACATACCCTCTATGACATTGGGCATCGGTCTTAGCAGACAACGTTGATGGAATTGCATTGTCAATGTCATGAGTGGTGGCAGCAGCAGCTTCAGCACTAGTACTAGGAACTGGAAGTGGTTCCTGATCTTCAACCATTTTTTCCTCAAAATTGTTGTTCTCCATTGCACAGGACAGCACCCCATTATTATTACAGCACACAGATCAGTGCCCCTTTATTTCCATAGCACCCCTGTATACTTACAGCGTACAGGGCCAGTGTAATATTATTTGAACAGCAGCACCCCTATACTATACAGCATACAGCAGTGTGCTTTTATTTATAACAAATGCACCTCTGAATTTTTACAATATACAAGGCCAGCAGCACCCCTGTATTTTAAAGCATACAGGATCAGTGTGCTTTTAAATTCTTAACAACTGCACCTTTATATTTTACAGCATACAGAAGTGTGCTATTAATTTTTAACAACTGCATCCCTGAATTTTTACAACATACAGGTCCAGTGTAATGTTATTTGAACAGCATCACCCCTATGTTTTACAGTGTACAAGAACAGTGTGCTTTAAATTTTTAACAACTGCACCTCTCAATTTTTACAACATACAGGGCCAGCAACACCCTTATATTTTAAAGCATACAGGAGCAGTGGCTTTTAATTTTAAACAACTGCACCCCTGAATTTTTACAAAATACAGGGCCAGTGTAATGTTATTTGAACAGAAACACCCCTATATTTTACAGCATACAAGAGCAGTGTGCTTTTAATTTTTAACAACTGCACCCCTGCATTTTTATAGCATACAAGGGCCAGTGTAATGTTATTAGAACAGCAACACCCTTATATTATACAGCATACAGCAGTGTGCTTTTAATTTTTAACTGCTCCCCTAAATTTTTACAACATACAGGGTCAGCAGCACCCCAATATTTTACAGCATGCATGAGCAGTGTGCATTTAATTTTGAACAACTGCACCTCTAAATTTTTACAACATACATGGCCAGCAGCACCTCTATGTTTTAAAGCATACAGGAGCAGTGTGCTTTTAATTTTTAACAACTGCACCTCTGAATTTTTACAACATACAGGGTCAGCAGCACCCCTATATTTTCCAGCATAGAGGAGGACAGTGCCCCTGCACCCTGTACAACACAGTGACAGCCAGGACAACAACACCCATGTACAGCTGCAGCAGATGAAACACCAGTGACAGCCAGGACAGCCAGGACAGCACCCCTAGCACAGCACAGGTACACCACAGTAACTGCAGCAGCACCCCTACAGAGCACACACTGACCCCACCCAATGCAACCACCCACATAGAGAGACAGAGGTCTGTCTCCCTCATTCTCCAAGTCCAGAGTGAAAATGGCGGCAACGCATGGCTGTTTATATGGGATCCAAATCCCATGAGAATCAGACAGCGGGATGATAACGTTTTGCCTCGTTCTGGTTTCCGAGTCTGGCGGAAAGTCACGAGCCGGACTCGTATGTTCGAGGGGGTTCAGTTTTCAGGGGACTGAACCCGCTCATCTCTAGCCTAAATGGGATGAAAATAATATTGGCCCTCATTCCGAGATGTTCGCTCGCTAGCTGCTTTTAGCAGCATTGCACACGCTAAGCCGCCGCCCTCTGGGAGTGTATCTTAGCTTAGCAGAATTGTGAACGAAAGGTTAGCAAAATTGCGAATAGAAAATTCTTAGCAGTTTCTGAGTAGCTCCAGACTTACTCAGCCATTGTGATCAGTTCAGTCAGTTTCGTTCCTGGGTTGACGTCTTAAACACACCCAGCATTCGCCCAGAAACTCCCCCGTTTCTTCAGACACTCCCGCGTTTTTCCCAGAAACGCCAGCGTTTTTTCGCACAGGCCCAGAAAACGTCCAGTTTCCGCCCAGAAACACCCACTTCCTGTCAATCACAGTACGATCACCAGAACGATGAAAAATCCTCGTTATGCCGTGAGTAAAATACCTAACTTTTGTGTAAAATAACTAAGCGCATGCGCTCTGCGAACCTTGCGCATGCGCAGTAAGCGACTAATCGCAATATAGCCAAAATCGGCAACGAGCGAACAACTCGGAATGACCACCATTGTGAGCTGTGAGGTGGTCAAACTTGACTGGAAATGAGTGGAAATTAATGCTATTGAGGATAATAATACTGTATGAACAAAAATACCCCCAAATTCTATTATTTTAGCATTTATATGATAAAAAAAAAACAGATCCAAAACAAATACAGATCCTAAACTCGCAAGGGTGGTTTTGGCAAAACAAATACAGATCCAAAGCACAAAGGAGAAACAGATCAAAAACAAGAACCCAAAACCCTAATTCTTATACACAAATCAATATCACATGTACAGTCCCGGCTCGGGACTTCCCGCCTGACTCGGAAACCGGAACAAGGCAAAACGTCATCATCCTGCTGTCGCCGGCATTTTCACTCTGGCATTGGAGAGTGTAGCGGGAGGAAGTGTCTCCATCCTCAGTGTGTGTGCGGTAGGGATAGTTGTTTGGCAATTCCAGTGCTATCTTGTGCTGCTCAGTCCAGTGTAGTTGTGGTGTCCTCTGCTGCCATATGTCCAGTGCTGCTGTATAAGTCCAGTGCAGTGGTGCTGTGTTGTCCTGCATCAGTACAGTGGTAGTGTCTTGTGCTGCATCAGTCCAGTCACAGTGGTGGTGTTCTCTGCTGCCATATGGGAAAAAAGATTACGGCTGCGCTGAGTTCCAGGAAATGAGTTAGACGGTGAGAGCCAACAAATTAAATATATACAAATTTATTGATAATAAAACCACATATGTGACCTTATAAAATCTATTCAAGAACACCTCTAAATGCTCCGTTTATGGGCGTCTGATGAACATATATTAGTATTTGTTATAAATGAGGATAATGTCCATAGTTCATAGAGCACTAATAATTGCTAGGCAAATAGCCGGCAAATGGAATTCAAATGCAGTCCCGGAGTGTAACAAGCTGAGTTTGTTGAGATAAAACCGCTGGCAGGTGAATATTAGGCTGCAGTCCCGGGATTATAAGTGTATGATATCACCAAACCTGAACTGACTGATTTACCTCTCGAATGGGCTGGCGACGGGCCGAGCGTCCTCGGCCAGATGTCCTGCAGTGCCCACTTGCGCTGTGCAGCGAGGTAGAGGTAAAGGTGACCACCGGGATGTTCAGAATGATTCCAGCGATATATTGCAGAGCCGCGGCCAGCGGCGGTGAAGGAGCTTGAAAACACTCACGATGGAACAATGCAGATAGTGTGTTGTAATAACACCTGGATAGAGGTGAGCTGAGGGCGGAGTCCTAACGCGTTTCGTCACACTCCACATGACTTTGTCAAAGGTATACTCCTGCCTAGGGCTGGCCAGTATTTAAAGCCAGTTCAACAATTTCAACAGCTGTCTATAATCAATATCAGGTGCAGCTTATTTCACAAGTGTTGGCTCTCATCGTAAAAATAAGAATAAAACAATGCCAAATAAAACACAGATAAATAAATAAAATATTCAGAAACTATCAGTCAGTATCATAAAAAAAAAATCACAATATGTTATAATAGAGTTGTGCTAAGAAGGATCAATAATTCACAATTTTAAATACGTTGTTAGAATAACATCGGTATCTGGCCAGTAATTTAGTATGTAATTTAGTATGTATGATTGAGATCTCTCATTTGCTACGTAGAGACAGAGATCTAAAATGAAGAATTATCAATGCTCAGTTCCCACTCCTCAGGAGTCATTATCACTCTATCGGGGTGGAAAAAGGGCAATAAAGATGCCCAAAAGGGGCAACATAAAAATAAATGAATAAAACAGAAAATTCTAAGAGGACCCGGTAAAGTATGTCATCTGGATACGAACTCATGGTCCCCTTCTATATAGCGGGTCTGTGGCTAAACCGTCTACGCCACTCGAGCTGCTATTGGAAAAGTGGATACATTTAAAACAATTAAAAATAGGAGAGAAGAGTTAAGACTTCAGCGGATCAAACACTTATATGTACAAAAGAAAAGCTTCTTTGTATAAGTAAAAGGAGCTCCGGCTGTTGTCACTGCCTCAAAGTGCACTCGGTATTACATCCCGCAGCAGATTAAACGGTTTACAACAGGTATCTCAAAGGTGTTATATCATAACGAATATCGTGTGATAACCATAAAATGAAGACCACTCACAATTAACTATAGCCATAAAGATTCAATAAGTACATTAAATACTGTATATAGAGGGAGGAAATATATGGGCTTGATAATAATATTGTAGATAAATGATACCCATTATCCAAATAAGTAATATATCTACAATAAATAGAAGGTAAGCAACAGCAATTCTAATGGACAACTAGCTACTTGTGACTGACTTGCAGAATTATAACATTAGAGATCGAATTCAATACATTCATTCAACCCCTCTGGTGCTAGGGTTCCAAGTCTGTGAATCCAGTAATTCTCTCGGAGACACAGTTTTCTATAACGATCTCCCCCACATGCTGTTGGCATAATTTTTTCGATCCCAACTAGTTGGATATCTTCCAGATTTTTTTGATACTTATCTAAGAAGTGTCTGGAGACCAGAGGCAGAACTCTGGGAGGCAATGGAGTCATCTGCCGCCGGGCTCCTGCTCTGAAGGGAGGCTCCTCTCCTCCCATTCTGTGACACCATTGAATTAAGTTAATTGATAGCTGTCGCTGTCTTTTCAGTGGCTGACTTCCTCACTGGTCCCTGCACCTTACAAATCACACCCTCTTTATTATACTGAATATACACATTTTACAAGTGTCACATCCAGGATTGGAAACCATGACCTATTACACTGGAAGCAGACACCTTACTGATGAAGCTGTTTGCTCCTGTATAGGAAATATGAGAATTTTAACTATATGAAGATACTTCTCTGACAATTACACGTAACTTTATATAGTTAGCATTCTCATGCTTCCTCTACAAGAGCAAATAACTCCATCAGTAAAGTGTCTGCTGTTAGTGTAACAGGTCATGGAATCTAATCCTGGGTATGACTGCTAAGAAATGTGTGATTTAAAATAAAAGACAATTAAATGTATAAATACAGTATATAAAAAATGTTCAGAACACTCCACACACACACACACACACACACACACACACACACACACACACACACACACACACACACACACACACATATATACATATACACGCACACATACATACATATATTTATCTTAATATAGGAAATAGGGGGGCACCAATATTTATCATGCCTCAGGGCAACTGTGACGAACTTACGCCACTGCTGGAGACACTATGAAAAAGAAAACCCTGACGGTGTGTCACTAAGTTCTACCCTAAGAACTTGATCTGTAAGGAGAATAGAATAATTGTTACGTATGATCCTTCTAATCTTCAATGAAGAGCTATTAAACTGTGTCAAAAAATATGGTTGGTCTCGCACAGATTTATTGTCTTGTGTTTTATGTATAAGAAGATCCTTTCAATCCAAAGCATCCACCTTTTCCCGTGCTGATTTAATCAGATTTATCGGATAGCCTCTATTCTGAAATGATGCGGATAATTCATCTGCCTGTGATTGATAATCCGCTAAATCACTACAATTACGTTTAATGCGTCTGAACTGTCCATAAGGAATATTATTTAACCAAGGTTTATAATGTGAACTATTGTAATGTTTTAGTTGAGATTTTTCCATCCACTATTGTTAGGGAAATATCAAGGAAGGAGATAGAGGATTTATGTGAAGTACTAGTGAAACATAAATTAAAATTATTGGTGTTCAGTTGAGTAATAAAATCAGGAACCGAAGAAATGTCACCATCAAAGATGAAAAACATGTCATCTATGTAACGACCATAGTAGACCAGGTCCGCGCCGAAGCTCCGCCCCCAAACATGGCGGTCCTCAAAGGCACCCATGTATAGGTTGGCGAAGCTCGGCACGAACCTAGTCCCCATGGCCGTCCCAAGGGTCTGTAAATAATATCGCTTATTAAAAACAAAATAATTATGAGATAGGATAAATGAAATAGAGTCAAGTATAAATTGTTGTAACCCTGGTTCAATAGTATTGGATGCAGACAAAAAGTCTGCTATAATAGACACTCCTTTCTGATGTGGAATATTGGAGTATAACGCCTGTACATCACAAGTTATAAAGAAAAAGGAGTTTTTCCAATTGATATTAGAGATGGTATTAAGGAAAGATGTAGTGTCTTTAATGTGTGAACGGAGGGAAGAAGCAAGTGGCTGCAGAAAATAATCAACAAAGTGTGATAGGTAAGAAGTGAGGGACCCAACACCAGAAATAATAGGTCGACCGGGGGGTGCAGTGAGTGACTTGTGGATCTTAGGTAGGTGGTAATACGTGGGAGTGATAGGGTGAGTGGGAACCAAATACCTCATTTCCTCCTTTGTTATGATGCCTTTATCTAAGGCATCTTTCACCATAAGTGTCAGTAATTTATGAAATTCTAGAGAGGGATTGGTGGATGATTTAGTATAAGTATTACTATCATTCAGCTGTCTGAATGCTTCTGTGAGATAGTCATCTGTATTCTGGATAACGATACCCCCTCCCTTGTCGGCAGGTTTGATGACAAGGGAGGGGTCGTTAGCTAACCTCTGTAGGGCCAGTCTTTCTTGAACAGAAAGGTTATGTCTATATTTGTGCTTCTTTCTTTCTGACACAGTGTATTGAACTCATCAAGCGTTTTTTTGTAAAAGATATCGATCGGAGGGCTTCTGTGATGTAAGGGAAAAAAATTGAGATTTATGCCTAAATATTGTGGAACGTTCATTATGGCGTTCCTGACTATAGATTGGGACCACAGAATTGGATATGTGGTTCTCCGAAAGTAATGACTCCAATGTGTCTAAACTAGTTTTGTTTTGATCATCCAAGACAATGGGGTACCCATCCGATTTCTGTCGGGATAGATTTTGAGTAGCGAAATATCTTTTACGTGCCAGTGTCCTAATATATGTATTAAGTTCCACAAATAGATTGAAAAAGGCAGGAGGTTCGGAGGGCGCAAACTTTAAACCTTTAATGAGGAGTTGAGTTTCAGATTTACCAATTTGTACAGTGGATAGATTGTAGATGTTAGTTTGGCTTATGGCCTCATGTCTTTCTTTTTTTCTTTGTAACCTCCGTCCTCCTCTACATCCTCTGGATTTATTTCTCTTGCTCTTTTTGGGGAATCTATTCTGAGAGTTTCGTATCGATTGGACATGTGATAAGGCGATCTTTGCCAATGTATTCTCTGGTCCTTCTCTAAAAAAATCACTGGAGTGAGTTGTTAGAGATGAGGTTTTCACAGAAGAATTTTTATGTGTGGAAACCTTAGGTCTAACTGATAAATCAGTCACAGAAGTTTTCTGTGGAAAAATTTGTCTATTGTCAGGTTTATATACATAAGCAGAATTAGCATTCTTATTCCTATTGGACTAATACTGCTGATCCATGTTGGATGTTTTTTTATATTGATATGCATTTCTATTGGGTCTCCTATTGGATGTGCTTCTTGACCTCCCTCTATTGGAGGAATTAAATCTCTTATTAAAACTACGAACTTTGTTCTGATTATAATCATCTACATCTCTATTAATTTTTTTATTTTTGCCATCAATTACCTCTTTCTCATATAATTCCAATTTACGGTTAAGTTTGAAATCATTATGTTGAAATTGAGGATGATCGGCAAATGCACTTAGGCTTTTCCTGGTTTCCTCTATCTCACTAGATAATTGTAAGGTTTTATCTCTACGATAACTCACAAGGAGATCCATTAATGAAAAGGAACAATCATCCAATAGAGACTCCCATTTACTTTTCAATATAGGATCATCAACAAAAGACTAAAGTCTTGAAGATCCTGAGACCTCTGGGGATTTTTTTATTTTTAATATATTTTTGTAAAGTAACCATATCCCACCAATGGCGGGTTTCGGTTTTCATTAGGTCCTCTAATCTATAAAATAGAGTGTTAAACTCCCTTTCATGATCATTCTGGCATACAGAAGATTTGGAGGTTTCAGGTGCTTCATTGAAATTAGCCTCATAGTATAATCTCCTCTCAGCACATTCGGAAAGGCAGGTCAAATCTGCCATAACAAAAGAATAACCGACTGATAAAGAAACAAATAAGAAAAAAACAAATATATCAATATAATAAATATTAAAATGATATTGAGGCAGCTAACAGATTACACACAATAAACTAACAAGAAAAGAAACAACTAACTGTTATATAGCGCCCCACATTTTTTTTATATATATACACATAAATATCAGTAACAATTATAATATTATCCTGGAAGACTGCGCATCCGTGAACACTATGTGTGGTGTTGACAGGATAAAGGAAAAAAAGATTACGGCTGCGCTGAGTTCCAGGAAATGAGTTAGACGGTGAGAGCCAACAAATTAAATATATACAAATTTATTGATATTAAAACCACATATATGACCTTATAAAATCTATTCAAGAACACCTCTAAATGCTCCGTTTATGGGCGTCTGATGAACATATATTAGTATTTGTTATAAATGAGGATAATGTCCATAGTTCATAGAGCACTAATAATTGCTAGGCAAATAGCCGGCAAATGGAATTCAAATGCAGTCCCGGAGTGTAACAAGCTGAGTTTGTTGAGATAAAACGGCTGGCAGGTGAATATTAGGCTGCAGTCCTGGGATTATAAGTGTATGATATCACCAAACCTGAACTGACTGATTTACCTCTCGAATGGGCTGGCGACGGGCCGAGCGTCCTCGGCCAGATGTCCTGCAGTGCCCACTTGCGCTGTGCAGCGAGGTAGAGGTAAAGGTGACCACCGGGATGTTAATTGTTACTGATATTTATGTGTATATATATATATAAAAAAATTTGGGGCGCTATATAACAGTTAGTTGTTTCTTTTCTTGTTAGTTTATTGTGTGTAATCTGTTAGCTGCCTCAATATCATTTTAATATTTATTATATTGATATATTTGTTTTTTTCTTATTTGTTTCTTTATCAGTCGGTTATTCTTTTGTTATGGCAGATTTGACCTGCCTTTCCGAATGTGCTAAGAGGAGATTATACTATGAGGCTAATTTCAATGAAGCTCCTGAGACCTCCAAATCTTCTGTATGCCAGAATGATCATGAAAGGGAGTTTAACACTCTATTTTATAGATTAGAGGAGCTAATGAAAACCGAAACCCACCATTGGTGGGATATGGTTACTTTACAAAAATATATTAAAAATAAAAAAATCCCCAGAGGTCTCAGGATCTTTAAGACTTTGTCTTTTGTTGATGATTCTATATTGAAAAGAAATGGGACTCTCTATTGGATGATTGTTACTTTTCATTAATGGATCTCCTTGTGAGTTATCGTAGAGATAAAACCTTACAATTATCTAGTGAGATAGAGGAAACCAGAAAAAGCCTAAGTGCATTTGCCGATCATCCTCAATTTCAACATAATGATCTCAAACTTAACCGTAATGGGAATTATATGAGAAAGAGGTAATTGATGGCAAAAATAAAAAATTTAATAGAGATGTAGATGATTATAATCAGAACAAAGTTCGTAGTTATAATAAGAGATTTAATTCCTCCAATAGAGGGAGGTCAAGAAGCACATCCAATAGGAGACCCAATAGAAATGCATATCAATATAAAAAAACATCCAACATGGATCAGCAGTATCAGTCCAATAGGAATAAGAATGCTAATTCTGCTTATGTATATAAACCTGACAATAGACGAATTTCTCCACAGAAAACTTCTGTGACTGATTTATCAGTTAGACCTAAGGTTTCCACACAGAAAAATTCTCCTGTGAAAACCTCATCTCTAACAACTCACTCCAGTGATTTTTTAGAGAAGGACCAGAGAATTCATTGGCAAAGATCGCCTTATCACATGTCCAATCGATACGAAACTCTCAGAATAGATTCCCCAAAAAGAGCAAGAGAAAAAAATCCAGAGGATGTAGAGGAGGACGGAGGTTACAAAGAAAAAAAGAGAGACATGAGGCCATAAGCCAAACTAACATCTACAATCTATCCTCTGTACAAATTGGTAAATCTGAAACTCAACTCCTCATTAAAGGTTTAAAGTTTGCCCCCTCCAAACCTCCTGCCTTTTTCAATCTATTTGTGGAACTTAATACATATATTAGGACACTGGCACGTAAAAGATATTTCGCTACTAAAAATCTACCCCGACAGAAATCGGATGGGTACCCCATTGTCTTGGATGATCAAGACAAAACTAGTTTAGACACATTGGAGTCATTACTTTCGGAGAACCACATATCCAATTCTGTGGTCCCAATCTATAGTCAGGAACGCCATAATGAATGTTCCACAATATTTAGGAATAAATCTCAATTTTTTCCCTTACATCACAGAAGCCCTCCGATCGATATCTTTTACAAAAAAACGCTTGATGAGTTCAATACACTGTGTCAGAAAGAAAGAAAGAAAGAAGCACAAATATAGACATAACCTTTCTGTTCAAGAAAGACTGGCCCTACAGAGGTTAGCTAACGGCCCCTCCCTTGTCATCAAACCTGCCGACAAGGGAGGGGGTATCGTTATCCAGAATACAGATGACTATCTCGCAGAAGCATTCAGACAGCTGAATGATAGTAATAATTATACTAAATTATCCACCAATCCCTCTCTAGAATTTCATAAATTACTGACACTTATGGTGAAAGATGCCTTAGATAAAGGCATCATAACAAAGGAGGAAATTAGGTATTTGGTTCCCACTCAGCCTATCACTCCCACGTATTACCACCTACCTAAGATCCACAAGTCACTCACTGCACCCCCCGGTCGACCTATTATTTCTGGTGTTGGGTCCCTCACTTCTAACCTATCACACTTTGTTGATTATTTTCTGCAGCCACTTGCTTCTTCCCTCCGTTCACACATTAAAGACACTACATCTTTCCTTAATACCATCTCTAATATCAATTGGAAAAGCTCCTTTTTCTTTATGACTTGTGATGCACAGGCGTTATACTCCAATATTCCACATCAGAAAGGAGTGTCTATTATAGCAGACTTTTTGTCTGCATCCAATACTATTGAACCAGGGTTACAACAATTTATACTTGACTCTATTTCATTTATCCTATCTCATAATTATTTTGTTTTTAATAAGTGATATTATTTACAGACCCTTGGGACGGCCATGGGGACTAGGTTCGCGCCGAGCTTCGCCAACCTATACATGGGTGCCTTTGAGGACCGCCATGTTTGGGGGCGGAGCTTCGGTGCGGACCTGGTCTACTATGGTCGTTACATAGATGACATGTTTTTCATCTTTGATGGTGACATTTCTTCGGTTCCTGATTTTATTACTCAACTGAACACCAATAATTTTAATTTATGTTTCACTAGTACTTCACATAAATCCTCTATCTCCTTCCTTGATATTTCCCTAACAATAGTGGATGGGAAAATCTCAACTAAAACATATCGAAAGGAGGTTGATACATTAAATTTCATACATTACAATAGTTCACATTATAAACCTTGGTTAAATAATATTCCTTATGGACAGTTCAGACGCATTAAACGTAATTGTAGTGACTTATGGGTCTATTCATGCAGCAGTGAAAAGCCCTGTTTTGCGTTAAACAGGGCTTTTCTCTGCCTACTGCAATTCACAGAGCCGGTTACCATGGAGAAGTGTCAGACTTCTCCAGCGGTACCTCCGCTCTGTGCCTGAATCGCATCACCATACCTTTGTATGGTGAGTGCGATTCATGAAGGTGCGGAAAGCTCTGCTTTCTGCTTCTCCATGGAGTTCAGGTTCGCCATCTCAGGACGGCGTAACCTGAACTGTAGTGCGGAGACGTCAGGGAAGCTCAATGCTTCCCTGATCGCTGCTCGGCACTTTGCGCTGGCTCCGCCCCCCGACCTTCCAGCAACCACTGCGGCCTGCCGGGAGGTCAACACCCTGCGCATGCGCAAAGGGACCCGCCGCTGGACCCTGCGCATCGCTGGGAAGGACCGCTGGAGATGACCTCACCGCAGGAGCCCCAGACACCGCAGCTCATCGTCGGAAGGGTGAGTATACATGAATTGCTACTTATTACAGCTATACATCGCATCGAAGCGATGCGATGTATAGTGATAAGTAGCAATTATGTTTTCATTGTCTGTATGAATAGACCCCTTAGCGGATTATCAATCACAGGCAGATGAATTATCCGCATCGTTTCAGAATAGAGGCTATCCGATTAATCTGATTAAATCGGCACGGGAAAAGGTGGATGCTTTGGATAGAAAGGATCTTCTTATACATAAAACACAAGACAATAAATCTGTGCGAGACCAACCATATTTTTTGACACAGTTTAATGGCTCTTCATTGAAGATTAGAAGGATCATACGTAACAATTATTCTATTCTCCTTACAGATCAAGTTCTTAGGGTAGAACTTAGTGACACACCGTCAGTGATCTTTAAAAGATCCAATAACTTACAGCAATCCCTTGCACCGAGTCTCTTTACTGATAAAAGAAACACAACAATTAACACAACCTCAACTGACTCTACAAAGTGGCTTTCTAAAACCACGGGTTGTTTTAAGTGTGGTGCCAATCAGTGTTTGACTTGTTCTTACATTCAGAATAACTCTAAATATTTTGGTACATCTGAATCATCACGTTTTGAGATACGGTCATTTATTAATTGCAATAGCTCTTTTGTTGTTTACCTGTTGATTTGCAAATGCATCTTGTTATATGTAGGGAGGACAACCCGTAAATTGAGGGTCAGGTTCTTAGAACATAGACGGAATATCCAAAAGGGTTTTCTTTTTCATAGTGTCTCCAGACACTTCTTAGATAAGCATAAAAAAAATCAGGAAGATATCCAACTAGTTGGGATCGAAAAAATTATGCCAACAGCACGTGGGGGAGATCGTTATAGAAAACTGTGTCTCCGAGAGAATTACTGGATTCACAGACTTGGAACCCTAGCACCAGAGGGGTTGAATGAATGTATTGAATTCGATCTCTAATGTTATAATTCTGCTAGTCAGTCACAAGTGGCTAGTTGTCCATTAGAATTGCTGTTGCTTACCTTCTATTTATTGTAGATATATTACTTATTTGGATAATGGGTCTCATTTATCTACAATATTATTATCAAGCCTATATATTTCCTCCCTCTATATACAGTATTTAATGTACTTATTGAATCTTTATGGCTATAGTTAATTGTGAGTGGTCTTCATTTTATGGTTATCACACGATATTCGTTATAATATAACACCTTTGAGATACCTGTTGTAAACCGTTTAATCTGCTGCGGGATGTAATACCGAGTGCACTTTGAAGCACTGACAACAGCCAGAGCTCCTTTTACTTATACAAAGAAGCTTTTGTTTTGTACATACAAGCGTTTGATCCGCTGAAGTCTTAACTCTTCTCTCCTATTTTTAATTGTTTTAAATGTATCCACTTTTCCAATAGCGGCTCGAGTGGCGTAGACGGTTTAGCCACAGACCCGCTATATAGAAGAGGACCATGAGTTCGTATCCAGATGACATAATTTACCGGGTCCTCTTAGAATTTTCTGTTTTATTCATTTATTTTTATGTTGCCCCTTTTGGGCATCTTTATTGCCCTTTTTCCACCCCGATAGAGTGATAATGACTCCTGAGGAGTGGGAACTGAGCATTAATAATTCTTCATTTTAGATCTCTGTCTCTACGTAGCAAATGAGAGATCTCAATCATACATACTAAATTACTGGCCAGATACCGATGTTATTCTAACAACGTATTTAAAATTGTGAATTATTGATCCTTCTTAGCACAACTCTATTATAAAATATTCTGATTTTTTTATGATACTGACTGATAGTTTCTGAATATTTTATTTATTTATCTGTGTTTTATTTGGCATTGTTTTATTCTTATTTTTACGATGAGAGCCAACACTTGTGAAATAAGCTGCACCTGATATTGATTATAGACAGCTGTTGAAATTGTTGAACTGGCTTTTACATACTGGCCAGCCCTAGGCAGGAGTATACCTTTGACAAAGTCACGTGGAGCGTGACGAAATGCGTTAGGACTCCGCCCTCAGCTCACCTCTATCCAGGTGTTATTACAACACACTATCTGCATTGTTCCAGCGTGAGTGTTTTCAAGCTCCTTCACCGCCGCTGGCCGCGGCTCTGCAATATATCGCTGGAATCATTCTGAACATCCCGGTGGTCACCTTTACCTCTACCTCGCTGCACAGCGCAAGTGGGCACTGCAGGACATCTGGCCGAGGACGCTCAGCCTGTCGCCAGCCCATTCGAGAGGTAAATCAGTCAGTTCAGGTTTGGTGATATCATACACTTATAATCCCGGGACTGCAGCCTAATATTCACCTGCCAGCCGTTTTATCTCAACAAACTCAGCTTGTTACACTCCGGGACTGCATTTGAATTCCATTTGCCGGCTATTTGCCTAGCAATTATTAGTGCTCTATGAACTATGGACATTATCCTCATTTATAACAAATACCAATATATGTTCATCAGACGCCCATAAACGGAGCATTTAGAGGTGTTCTTGAATAGATTTTATAAGGTCATATATGTGGTATTATTATCAATAAATTTGTATATATTTAATTTGTTGGCTCTCACCGTCTAACTCATTTCCTGGAACTCAGCGCAGCCGTAATCTTTTTTCCTTTATCCTGTCAACACCACACATAGTGTTCATGGATGCGCAGACTTCCAGGATAATATTATAATTGTTACAGATATTTATGTGTATATATATATATATATATATATATATACTCCAGCATGTCAGGCGGCACTCCGTTTAAAATAGTAACCACTAGTAAAGCCGGTGCCCTCCAGGAGGAATTAGGGCCAAGCCCTTCCAAAATGCACAAACACCAGTCAGGCGGCACTCACGGCGAGGAATAAAAAAGCAGATGCCTTGCAGAGATTATCAATGTTTCAATGTATAAAATAATACGTCCTGATGAAAATGTATTATTTTATACATTGAAACGTTGATAATCTCTGCAAGGCATCTGCTTTTTTATTCCTCGCCGTGAGTGCCGCCTGACTGGTGTTTGTATATATATATATATATATATATATATATGAAAAAAATTGGGGCGCTATATAACAGTTAGTTGTTTCTTTTCTTGTTAGTTTATTGTGTGTAATCTGTTAGCTGCCTCAATATCATTTTAATATTTATTATATTGATATATTTGTTTTTTTCTTATTTGTTTCTTTATCAGTCGGTTATTCTTTTGTTATGGCAGATTTGACCTGCCTTTCCGAATGTGCTAAGAGGAGATTATACTATGAGGCTAATTTCATTGAAGCTCCTGAGACCTCCAAATCTTCTGTATGCCAGAATGATCATGAAAGGGAGTTTAACACTCTATTTTATAGATTAGAGGACCTAATGAAAACTGAAAACCGCCATTGGTGGGATATGGTTACTTTACAAAAATATATTAAAAATAAAAAAATCCCCAGAGGTCTCAGGATCTTCAAGACTTTGTTTTTTGTTGATGATTCTATATTGAAAAGTAAATGGGACTCTCTATTGGATGATTGTTCCTTTTCATTAATGGATCTCCTTGTGAGTTATCGTAGAGATAAAACCTTACAATTATCTAGTGAGATAGAGGAAACCAGAAAAAGCCTAAGTGCATTTGCCGATCATCCTCAATTTCAACATAATGATTTAAAACTTAACCGTAATGGGAATTATATGAGAAAGAGGTAATTGATGGCAAAAATAAAAAATTTAATAGAGATGTAGATGATTATAATCAGAACAAAGTTCGTAGTTATAATAAGAGATTTAATTCCTCCAATAGAGGGAGGTCAAGAAGCACATCCAATAGGAGACCCAATAGAAATGCATATCAATGTAAAATAACATCCAACATGGATCAGCAGTATCAGTCCAATAGGAAAGTGGAATTGTATCTGCACACACACAATTCTGTTATATCAAACTAGGAGCTTTCTAAAGCTCTGAAAGCTGACCCCTGTTGCATTAAGGTATTTACCATTTCTGCTGGGGGTGCTATCGACTACAGCTAGGGTTAATCAATAGGAACAAGAAGAGAAAAAGAACTGTATTGTCGATGCACAAAAAGAAGGGAGACCTAATTATCGCAACCTTCTGAGAAAAATAATTTCTAAAATTTAACTTTTATTGATGTCTAATAAAATAGTGTGACAATAACTCACACACAAACCACGAGTACAGACGAAACATAGAGGTTAAAATCAAAACATACACAACATATACCACAAGTGCAGTGAAATAAAGGTGATTAAAGTTTAAAATGTGTGTCCGCGTGTCTATTCTTATGTCCGTTTATATACTTATGCTCACAATCCTGTGAGTTCTGATGATTGTTGTCAGCAGTTGGTCTCTATACATTCACATGACCATATATCATTGTCTCCAGTATCTGGAATAACCTATTCCTATATTTATTCTTATTGCTGACAATGTGATCCCAATAGTATCTGCTGTATTCACACTGTGGCTTCCTTGTGTTATAGGCAAAGGTCTGTCTATTTTCACTCCTAGTAAAGTATTTTGATCACACTTAAATATGTGCCATTTAATATATACTATTCATGTCCAGTTACGCAGCCTCATTAAGGTAGAGTACCATTCAATGTATACATATCAATTATTCAGTACCATATACCTCTCTCATGAGCCTTCTAGAGGGCATCTATTGAAAACATGAATTTAATTTAATGGTCTAGGGAGTGGTGCATACAGTATATTATTGAATGCTTATATGCAGATTGTTGTTAAAGACAGTGCTAGTGGGCTATAGTCCACCAATATTTGAATATAATGATGTTTGACGTATTTTTAGTGCCAAAGAGACTACCTTTTGTTATGTATAGTAGTTGTATCAAAAGTCATGCCATTTACCTATAATAAAGGTGAGTATTATTCTCACGCTTCAATGTAATGTGAAAGATATATAGCAATATAAGGTGTTATAGTATCCCTCTCACAGAAGGTACTTCATATCTTACCAGACTCAATCTGTCTTTATTGGAAAGGGATAATGTATTCTTTATCACCTTACAAATAACCAGCTCGTTGTTAACAGTGAATTATCCAGAGATGGCTTATATTCTCGTCTCTAAAATTTTTTAGATATACTTATTTATTAATGCTGGTTGCAGGTGGTCTGAGGTGTTAAATCATAATTATCTTCAAATGCTTTTTTGAGTTACATATAACCATACAGTCACAGGTTATAAATGCAACATTGCTGGCTTTGTTGCTGCTTCTAAAAATATAGATGCATTCGTGTGTCTACTGCACAGCTTAATACTGTAACATTTAGCCTGTTAGGGTTTGTTAAATTGTATCATATATGTCTCCTTATGACTAACAGGTGGCCTGAGGTGTTGACTCTAAAACATTGTTACTTTGTTGTCTGTAAAAGCCACAGCACTTTCAGTTACTGCTCTATCACTGGCATAAATAGACTGTCTGTATCCACTTAAATTAGCACACTGACTCTTACTCATTAACAAGATAGATCTCTGTCAATAGTTAATACGTCTGCCTATTATTCAGTGCTGCAAGTATCTTTGGGATCTACTAATCACATATTCACATAATCAGAACTAGTAATACATTAATTTTTTATATGAGCGCGGACATAGATTGACAAGCGGACACACGCTGCCCACACGCGTGTTCCGCCGTTACTCTGACAGCTTCGTCAGGGCTGAACCCGAATGCCTCTCCAGGCATAATACTTAAGCTTTCCTAGTCAACCAATCGGCAACGTGCATCTAGTCACGTGTGGCCGCTGGCCAATCATAGTATCGATCCTCCGGTCACATGACCCGGGGAACCAATGACGGGACTTCATGGTTGTCATGGTAGCGTCTATACATAACGCTGTGTTCCCGGACATTGAGAATCGTCCGTGCCCTGTCATCTGTATTCATTAAATCTTATACCCTAAAGTGACCTGATCCTCTGTCTTTTAACTTCTCCTGTGTTATGTCACTGTCAGTATCACTTGGTTTCTACACGGTACTTGTGCAGAGACCACATTTACACTAGTCGGCATGCATTCTTACCGATGGTATAGTTACAAACATACATATCTGACATTTACTAACCCTGTACCCTGTATAGCATATGGGTCTTCAGATCTAATTATACATGGGGTTTGTAAATAGGTTTTACAGTCCCCTTGTTGTCTCATTATCTAACAGAAAAAACAACATGATTGTGTTAATGCGGGAGGCATCATCTTAATGATTACAGGTGTGTAAATACAGCCAATCCCGCTGGGCAGATCATGGATTATCTAAGTTCAATAAACATTCTTTGATCATTATTATGTCCTGTATTTAATTTTATCACATCAGATCTTCAATTACTCACAGGTAAGTATGTATTTATTCGATAGGGGGTATTTGGATCGGGATCTCTCCTCCACTATTATGGTTGAGAGCTGATTATAGCTCATGAATTTTTAATATGGTAATCAGCCACTGTAATAATTATGTATATTATATTGACAATTATATTTGTCTTGGTTATTATGTAAACAATTTAATTATCCTTAATCTATATATCTCGTCTCATAATACCGCGAGATGTGAGTATATTTATTAATAATAGTGTATCCCATACTGTATGTATGTGCCGATGGTGACTCCAAAGGATAAGTGAGTACATTGAATTGCAGGTGTCATTTGTAGTGAAAGTGTCCAGGTGAATTGTTTAGCATAATGCTACTAGAAGGCATGAAAAAACTGTGGAATATAAGGAGGATAAAATAACTAAAAATATTAAGACCCCCTGTGTGTGAAAAAACATGAAAAATTATTATTATTATGTGAAGTGATGTGTGTCATATGTAAATCAAAATGTAGTGCATAAACATATAAAAAGTGATGGGGAAGAGAAAAAGAAAAAGGGAGGGAAGACAGAGGAAAATTTGGAATGAGAGTTACAGAGTCACTCCTTATCCAGCATAGTATATATAATAAATACAGTATGTGTTGAGTTATGAGTTTTGCAATTTAGATTCTAAATTAATAAATAGTTCAATTAATTCAGTGTACAAACCAAATAATATTTTTTCTGTAGACACATTGAGTCAACAAGGGGTCATCACATGAATTGTAGATCAATCATGTATATATACCCTATTATATATACTCATCACATATATCTCGTTACTTTCAAGGGGTAAGGACTGTTACCTCCTACTTTGGCTATTAATTATACACATAGGGGGCATGGTGATATTATTTTAAGGTATAATCATATATTTTGAAGTAGTAGTGGAGTCTTATATATCGGAGATACTACAATCATATTAAAATTCCACATTTTTAAGTAATCAAAATATCACACATTGCCTACTTGTGATGATATACTGGTTGAAACCCAATATTACAGTGTAGATAAATATATGTTTGGTCAAAAACACATCTATCCCTGGTATAGTATATGCCAGGGATTGAAGATCATATATAGTAAATATTGAGGGACAGAGGATGATGATATTAGGAAGTAGATCAACTTCAAAATATTGCACAGGAGTAATAATTTTGTCCGGTTAGATGATCTGAAATCATCACAGAGATAGGTCAACTACCAAGTGTGATTATTCATTGTCAAAGGAGTTTTTCAAGCTAAAAAGGGTATATAACTGTTGGACTCATTAAGTCCATTAGGGTATAGACTATCCAGCAAAAAGATCATTTTAGTCTCAAACCGGAGTAATTCTTGGTCCAAGTCTCCACCCCGTATCCCTAATTGAATATGTCTTAGACCAAATGCCTTAAGACCACTGGGATCACTATTATGGTAACTGAGGAAGTGCCTCGCTACGGGTTGTAGGGTTTTAAAGTTGGAAGTATCCCTTTTTGCATTACGTATGCTTCCAATATGTTTTAAAATTCTGACCTTCAGAGGTCTAATGGTTTTCCCTACGTATTTTTTGTGACATGGACACTCTAGTTGATAAACAGTTCCCACAGTTGTACAAGTAACCTTTGGGGAGATTGGCCATTTTTTGCCAAATTTGTCAAAGAAATGTTCAGTGGGAGCCATATGTATACAGGCTTTACAGTTGCCACAAGGCATTGAACCCACTGATTTGGATTTCTTATCCATAGGTTTGGTCAGATGACTATGAACTAGTCGGTCTTTTATATTCCTGGACCTTCTCCAGCTCGCTTGAGGTTTTGTAGGTAATACTAGGTGTCCGGTTCCTGTTCTGTTACCTAGCAACCGGCCTAACAGGAAGTGAGGTCACGAAACTTGCGGGAGTGACGCACTTCCGGTTTGAGAGCGGGCCGGAGCTATTAGTGAGGCGGGAGCCGTGGAGTGACAGACGGCTGCCCGTATTAAATAGAAAGATAGAGAGGAAGTAGTCGTAAGCAGTGTCACATGATCGGCACAACGATCATGTGACCGGAAATGCAACTTATTTAAGTTTTAACATCGTCTTTCTAAAGGGATATACAAATAATTTTAAGAATGTGTATTTATACAGTGTTATGGGTCTGTATTTTCTGCTGTTTTTGCTAATCGAATTTTTGATATTTTAAATTTTGAACATAATTAATATGGTATGCTAATTAATTGATGATATCACTTCCCCTATAAAAAGGGGCTAAGTTTTAACATTCATTACCCTCTGAGAAAGCTGCCAGGAGCGGCGAAACGCGTCAGGGAATATTGCTCTTGACCATTGGATGACATCAAATTGAATTCATCAGACCTACATCCAGGACATTACCATCTGCATGCAACTGGTGAACCAGGACCCCGATCCCAGCTTTGGTCTTTTAAACACATTCTACAGGATTCATTTTTTAAGGAACACAGCGAATTGGACATAAGAGTGTCAATCTGAAAGAACTGTGAACCAGAATCCATCACACAAATAAAGACCTGGATCAGGATCCATGCATTGGAACACTTGATGGGTAATTGACTATTTGAACCTGGTATAATATCAGTCACCACGTTTATGGACTTTAGACTGTCTCTATAAGGTCATTTATTGATGCATGCCATTTACATCTACCAATTGGTCTAAGAGCAATTATTATCATTATTTCATATGTAATTTTAGACCACTAGTATATTTTAAAATTAATAAATTTGCTCATTTAGTATCACTTGTGTTAGCGCTGTTATCTTATCCTTTTTGCATATACCTTACGGAGACTGACCACCTCCAACATACAGCAGCTAGGAGGAACCACCCATTTCTGCGCCTGTCCAATATATACTTGTTATATATTTCTCTCTACACACATAGTCTCACCGGGCAGCAGAGATGAGTTGTTTCTCTAATTTCGAGAGCAGAAACAGCAGAAGACAGAATTATTTGTCTAAATGGGAGACTAATGAATCTATTGATCCCCTTTGTGAAGAGACTTCCTTAAGAGAGGATTTTTTTAAATTGGAGGATTTGCTTAAACAGGAAACTAAAAATTGGCTTGATGGTGTTAATCTCCAAAAATACCTGGATAAAAAGATGATACCAAGAGGTTTACGCATCTTTAAACCAAGTATTTTTGGAGAAAATGAAGATTATCAGAGAAATTGGGAGATGATCCTAGACAAATGTTCTTTTACACTTATGGAACTGGTAATTAAATTCAGAAGTGATAAGGTCAAAACAATAGTTGGTGAGATTGACAAGATTAAAGAAAGAATCGAACCATATAGCCTATCTAAGGAATTTAAAGAACGTGACCAAGTAATTACTGAAAAAATTATTAAATTCGAACAATCCATTACTGATTTAAAATGTAAAAAATTTAAAAGGGACCTAGACGATTATATGAAAGGAGAAGTTAGAACGTATAAGAGGAAAATACAGACAGGCCAAACAGAGCGACCAAATTCATCCAACTCAGTCACTAGACAATCAGGGTGGTCGAATAGGGAGGATCAATTATATCCACCTAAACGCCCCCAAATGAGACAACGAATCTTTTCGGACAATAAGAATCAGAGAAATAGGGAATTTAGTAGGGACAATAAGAAGAATAGCCATCGCTCCCCTAGATATACTAACGAAGATAGACAAATGGGAGCACGCCCAAAGACAGATACCAGACGGGAGACGAACCATTCTAGCGAAGCTTTTTTAGGAGAGAGCCGCCGCTTAAATTACCAGAACAAGCCCCATCAACCTCAGACTCCCAAGAGAAACAGAAGCCCAAGTCTAGAGGGTGTAGAGGAGGGAAAAAGGAGAAATGTAAGAAATTGATAAGAAGTTTAAAACCTAACGTAGGGCCAACAGGTATATTCAATCTCTCAAATAAAACTTTAAGTGAAGGTGAGATTTCCCTGCTGGCAAAAGGATTGAAGTATTCTCCTACAACAGAACCCAATCTCTTTGACCTATTTGTGGACCTTAACAGGTTCATAAGAACATTATGTAGAAAGAGATATTTTGCACAAAAGAAAATCAATAGGATTGATGATAATCTCACTCCCGTCTTGTTAGATGACACAGATCAACCCATAATATCCCTGCTGGAGGAATTACAACAGGAAGGTGCCACTAATGAGATAATGTCTACCCAAAATAAAATTTTTGACATCAATAGGAAAGCATTCAAATTAAAATCTGATTTCTTCCCCATTACCTCAAAAAGCAGCAGCATTGAGTGCTTTTACCGAACAACACTTGAAAATTTCAGATCTCTATGTGAAAGACCAAACAAAAAACCCCATTCAAATGGAAATTTAAATAAAAGAGAGAGAATTGCCCTGAAAAAATTAACAAAAGATACATCAATAGTGATTAAACAGGCGGATAAGGGTGGGGGGTTAGTTGTCCAAAATAGATGTGACTACATAAGAGAAGCTAATAGACAGCTGGAGAATAAATTGTTTTATCAAAAACTGACTAAGAACCCCTCCGCTGAATTTGCTATTGAGTTGGAACACCTGCTGTCAGAGGCATGCCATGATGGGGTCATATCAAGAGAAGAATTCCGTTTTTTATATCCTTTGTTTCCAGTCACTCCTATATACTACCACCTACCCAAGATTCACAAGTCCATCACATCACCCCCGGGTCGTCCCATAATATCTGGTATTAATTCTTTGTCGTCCAACCTTTCAGCGTATGTAGATAGTTTCCTTCAGCCCCGTGTCTCTTCGTTGAGGTCTCATATTCGTGATACAACACATTTTCTACAATTGATTCAAAACATTAAGTGGAAATCAACCTATGCCTTCTTGACATTAGATGTGCAAAGTTTATATACTAATATCCCGCATACTTTGGGTTTGCAGGCAATAAGAGAGAGGCTTAATTTAGATGATGACCTCACGGAGAGACATAGGAAATTCCTGTTGGACTCTATCTCATTCATTCTTCAGCACAATTGTTTTCTTTTTTCGGACACGTTTTTTCTACAAGTCATGGGGACGGCCATGGGGACCAGGTTCGCGCCGAGTTACGCGAACCTCTACATGGGCAAGGTCGAAGACCTGCTCGTGTGGGGGGGTGAGTTCTCGGGGAACCTGGTCCTCTATGGCCGCTACATTGACGATTTATTTTTCATTTGGGATGGGGACCCTATCACGGTTCAGAATTTTGTTTCTTATCTCAACACCAACACGTTTAATTTACAGTTCACTCACACTTATCATCCATCCAAAATCACCTTCCTTGATGTGACCTTAGAAATAAATGGAGATTGTATCCAGACCTCCAACTATACCAAAGAGGTAGGAAGTGGGACCTATTTACATTTCAATAGCTCCCACTACTTGCCCTGGAAAATGAACATCCCAAAAGGACAGTTCATGCGTATTAGACGCAATTGTTCGTCAGTAAGCATCTTTGAGTCACAAGCGACATCTATGTGGGAGACCTTTAGGGCACGGGGTTACCCCGAATCACTATTGAAGAAAGCTTATGACGAGGTTTTGATCATGGATAGAGATGAAATGTTAAGATCAAAGTCAAATCAAGAACCTGTCAACAATGAGAGGGAAGTATCGTTCATCTCTACTTTCAATAATCAATCAGGGGAGATCAAACGTATCATTAAGAGGAACTATAACGTTCTAAGATATGATACGTTTTTAAAAGACTGTATCCCCAGTGACCCAAAATTCATATTTAAGAAAAATAAGTCTTAAAACTTTACTTGCCCCCAGTACCTTGAGAACTGTAAAAGAACAAGAAGAGGGAACCGAAGGTCATTCTTGGTTACCAATGAAACAAAAGGGATTTTTTAAATGTGGCAAAACGAGATGTACCACCTGTCAACATACAATTAATAAAACCTTAAAGTTACCACGAGAATGGGTCCAAAAAGACCACACTATTTCAAGTTTCATTAACTGCGACTCAAGTTGGGTCATTTATCTATTGATATGTGGCTGTAACCTGAAATATGTGGGGAGAACCACCCGACCTCTAAAAATAAGATTTATGGAGCATAGGAGGAATGTAATTAATAAAGTAACCAACCACAGTGTCCCAAGGCATTTCTCCAAACATCACGAGGGCAATCCAGTTTCATTAAAACTTATTGGACTGGAACATATTCCATCAACGAAAAGAGGTGGCGATAGATTTGCGAGGCTTTGTAAGCAAGAAATCTATTGGACCTTCCAACTCAACACACTGCACCCGCAAGGTCTGAATGAAGCCTTAGAACTCAATACAATCCTTGACTGAGTTTATCTGATAAAAAAGTGATCACATGGTGGAATGAATATTCGGAATAAATAGATTATATCACTACTGTCTGTATTAGTACCCCCCTATAATGAAATTAAAGATTGAATCTAAGGGTGACTTATGAGTCCTTCGTTCCTGGGAATAGGTGAAAATGAATATTCCATATTGTTATTTCAACTTAAGTATTTTTTTATATTTATGTTATATTTTGTTTAAGTCCCTTACCCGTCATTAATATGAATAAGTAGATATCAATAAGCAGACGTTTTATTTTAATTTTAATTTTTATCCTCTCTTTTTTTTACACATATATTTATATATATATGTTTATGAGTTTTTTGCAAAGATTTTCTCCTCAGATCTGTTTAAAATACAGTTTGTGTCATATTAAGCAATTTATTATATTATTATTATCATTATTTTTATTTAAAGTAATTTTGAATATTTTCAACCTGTAAAACCCGTGGATTGGCGATTTGACAAAACGGGACATTTTCAATGTTTGAAACAAATGTTTTATTGAGAATTAGGTAAACAACATTTAGACACATTGGCCTGTTACTATAGCAACGGATCATTTCCTGAAACAATGGACTAATCACGAACTTCTCCAATAGGTGTCCGGTTCCTGTTCTGTTACCTAGCAACCGGCCTAACAGGAAGTGAGGTCACGAAACTTGCGGGAGTGACGCACTTCCGGTTTGAGAGCGGGCCGGAGCTATTAGTGAGGCGGGAGCCGTGGAGTGACAGACGGCTGCCCGTATTAAATAGAAAGATAGAGAGGAAGTAGTCGTAAGCAGTGTCACATGATCGGCACAACGATCATGTGACCGGAAATGCAACTTATTTAAGTTTTAACATCGTCTTTCTAAAGGGATATACAAATAATTTTAAGAATGTGTATTTATACAGTGTTATGGGTCTGTATTTTCTGCTGTTTTTGCTAATCGAATTTTTGATATTTTAAATTTTGAACATAATTAATATGGTATGCTAATTAATTGATGATATCACTTCCCCTATAAAAAGGGGCTAAGTTTTAACATTCATTACCCTCTGAGAAAGCTGCCAGGAGCGGCGAAACGCGTCAGGGAATATTGCTCTTGACCATTGGATGACATCAAATTGAATTCATCAGACCTACATCCAGGACATTACCATCTGCATGCAACTGGTGAACCAGGACCCCGATCCCAGCTTTGGTCTTTTAAACACATTCTACAGGATTCATTTTTTAAGGAACACAGCGAATTGGACATAAGAGTGTCAATCTGAAAGAACTGTGAACCAGAATCCATCACACAAATAAAGACCTGGATCAGGATCCATGCATTGGAACACTTGATGGGTAATTGACTATTTGAACCTGGTATAATATCAGTCACCACGTTTATGGACTTTAGACTGTCTCTATAAGGTCATTTATTGATGCATGCCATTTACATCTACCAATTGGTCTAAGAGCAATTATTATCATTATTTCATATGTAATTTTAGACCACTAGTATATTTTAAAATTAATAAATTTGCTCATTTAGTATCACTTGTGTTAGCGCTGTTATCTTATCCTTTTTGCAAATACTAGAGATAAATCCCTGTCTGTCTGGAGTATGGGCCAGTGCTTTTGTAAAATGTTCGTAATCCCTTTCCACTGAGCATTGAAAGTGCCTATAAACCTTATGGGTTCTTCTCGGTGGTTTTTTTGTTTAGGTTTTAATAGGGAGTCTCGTTCATATGTGCTCACTTCTCTGATTGTACGATTCAGGAGTCTCTTACTATAGCCTCTTGTCTGTAGATGTTCACTGAGTTCATTCTGTCTGACATGAAAGGCCTCATCACTGGAGCAATTCCTTTTTATCCTCAATAGTTCTCCCTTGGGTATTGCTCGAATAGTAGCTGGGAGATGAGAGCTCTCTGAGTGTAAAACACTATTTGTCGCTGTCGGTTTCCTATACAGGTCAGTTGAGATGTTTCCTTCATCATTGATGTGTATAGAAATATCGAGAAAATTAATGGAAGTTTGACTGGCCTCTAAGGTTAGTTTGAGGTTGAGATCATTGATGTTCAAGATTCCAATGAATTCTTTCAATGTTCTCAATGGTCCCTCCCACAGAATCAATATATCATCGATATATCTCAAGTATATCAATATATTATCTGTGTACTTTTCAAAGGCTTCCTGGAATACTACCTCCCTTTCCCACCACCCCAGATAGAGGTTGGCATACGTAGGGGCACACGCTGTCCCCATAGCGGTGCCCCTCACCTGGAGGTAGTGGTACTCGTTACAGGTGAAATAATTTTTGAGGAGAATAAATTCCAATAGTTCAATAAGGAAGTCACTTAATTCATTATGGGTCTCCATACTCAGAAAGTATTTTGTGGCTGCGATCCCCTTATCATGAATAATGCTGGTGTAGAGACTTTCTACATCGCATGTGGCTAACCATACTCCTGGACTGACACTCAGATTGTTTAGTCGATTTAAGACATAAATTGTGTCGCGAATATAAGAAGGCAATGCAATCACATGTTTGCGGAGATGGTAATCGGCGAAAGTGCTCGCTTTTTCAGTTAAACTGCCCACTCCAGATAGGATGGGTCTGCCAGGTGGTTTCTTTTCATCTTTGTGTACCTTAGGTAATAGGTACATAGTGGGAGTCTTAGGTTTGGTTACTGTCAGAAAGTCAAGATCCTTTTTGTCAATGATTCCATTGTTAAAGGCACCCTGAATCATGTTGTTGTATTGGCCCAAAAATTTGGTTGTAGGGTTAAAACTGAGTCGTTTGTAACAGTTAACATCATTTAGTTGTCTGTTCAACTCGTCCAAGTACATGTTCCTTGGCCACAAGACTACATTCCCCCCCTTATCAGAGGGTTTTATTATGGTGTCTTGCCATCTAGATATTTCATCTAGGGCAGATCGTTCCACAGGACTTAGATTGTCATCATAACATTTGTGATGGCTAAATAACAAATCAAGATCCTTAGAGACCAATTTCTGGAACACTTCTGCTTGGGGACAAAGACTAGTGTCTGGGAAAAAATTTCGACTTTGTTCTTATTGTTGATTTGCTCCTGACAGCTTCTTGGGATGTTACTGCCACAGCTGATTCATTCGATAGCTCCTCCAAAATTTGTAAAGCCATTAATTCATCTGTGTCAACAAAATTTCTCCCAGATATTTCTTTTTGATGTTCTTGATTAATGAAAAATTTCTTGAGAAGGATCTTTCTGATAAATAGCTGTAGATCTTTCTCACATTCAAACCTATCCATAGTCTGTGTCGGTGAGAAGGATAAACCTTTGCTTAGAACCGAAATTTGTACAGTTGTCAAGATCTTATCAGTGAGATTAATAATTCTAAGGTCATCCTTTCTCTCCCTTCCAGATAGTGTGGGATGAGTTATTTGTATCTCCTCCTCTCCCTGGGTTCTTCTCTCCAATCCAAGGAGTCTCTTTTTCTTCTCCCGCCTCGAGCTCCGCCTGGTCTTTCTCCTTCTGAGTCTGTGTGCAGTCGCGAATATTTCTGGCCTCTCCCTAAAAAATCACGTCTAAAGGGCCTGCCGCTGTTACTACTTATGGAGTTCTCCCCCTCTGAGGATTCAGCCTCTGATGTTGAATAATTTGCTGAGTATGTTGGCCTGTTCCTTTGTATTGGAGTATTCAATTTATACACTCTATTTGAGGCATAATCTGTCTTGTCGCGTTGGAATTTGCGACGTTTCCTTTCTATAATTTCTTTCTCATGTTCCTCAATATCCTTCTTAAACCTGTCATACTTCTGTTGAAAAGCTTCCAGTGATTCAAAGTTCTTAAGTCTCTCACTCAATAATGTTATTTCACTATTTAATAGAGTGAGTATTAATTTGTCATGTCTCATTAAGATCTTAATCAATTCTTTAGAACAATTAGTGAGAACACCCTCCCATTCTCTTTTCAAACCTTCCGTTGCTAATTCAAAGGCTGGGAACAGTTTAGGTCTGAGACCACGTGGAATCAGATTGTGCTTGAGATAATTCTCAAAAGTACTCCTGTTCCAGCTTGTTTTATTCTGTTTCATCAGGGCTACTTTCAAGCTATATAAATCATCTGACCAATTTGGGTCATTGGTAGACTGGGAATCAGGATTCATATTAAATACGGAGTCTATGTCTTTTTTGAGTTTGTCTCTTCTGTTTTCTAAGTCTTTTGTTAGACTAAATGTTGACATTTTGATTCAGGAGAGGTATTGGTTCTTTAAGAAGAAATAATAGATTATGTTGAATAGTTAATTCCAATATAGGGGGGTGCTAGATACTATAGTGGGAGACTGGTAATTTTACCAGTGAGATACAGCAAAGTGGAATTGTATCTGCACACACACAATTCTGTTATATCAAACTAGGAGCTTTCTAAAGCTCTGAAAGCTGACCCCTGTTGCATTAAGGTATTTACCATTTCTGCTGGGGGTGCTATCGACTACAGCTAGGGTTAATCAATAGGAACAAGAAGAGAAAAAGAACTGTATTGTCGATGCACAAAAAGAAGGGAGACCTAATTATCGCAACCTTCTGAGAAAAATAATTTCTAAAATTTAACTTTTATTGATGTCTAATAAAATAGTGTGACAATAACTCACACACAAACCACGAGTACAGACGAAACATAGAGGTTAAAATCAAAACATACACAACATATACCACAAGTGCAGTGAAATAAAGGTGATTAAAGTTTAAAATGTGTGTCCGCGTGTCTATTCTTATGTCCGTTTATATACTTATGCTCACAATCCTGTGAGTTCTGATGATTGTTGTCAGCAGTTGGTCTCTATACATTCACATGACCATATATCATTGTCTCCAGTATCTGGAATAACCTATTCCTATATTTATTCTTATTGCTGACAATGTGATCCCAATAGTATCTGCTGTATTCACACTGTGGCTTCCTTGTGTTATAGGCAAAGGTCTGTCTATTTTCACTCCTAGTAAAGTATTTTGATCACACTTAAATATGTGCCATTTAATATATACTATTCATGTCCAGTTACGCAGCCTCATTAAGGTAGAGTACCATTCAATGTATACATATCAATTATTCAGTACCATATACCTCTCTCATGAGCCTTCTAGAGGGCATCTATTGAAAACATGAATTTAATTTAATGGTCTAGGGAGTGGTGCATACAGTATATTATTGAATGCTTATATGCAGATTGTTGTTAAAGACAGTGCTAGTGGGCTATAGTCCACCAATATTTGAATATAATGATGTTTGACGTATTTTTAGTGCCAAAGAGACTACCTTTTGTTATGTATAGTAGTTGTATCAAAAGTCATGCCATTTACCTATAATAAAGGTGAGTATTATTCTCACGCTTCAATGTAATGTGAAAGATATATAGCAATATAAGGTGTTATAGTATCCCTCTCACAGAAGGTACTTCATATCTTACCAGACTCAATCTGTCTTTATTGGAAAGGGATAATGTATTCTTTATCACCTTACAAATAACCAGCTCGTTGTTAACAGTGAATTATCCAGAGATGGCTTATATTCTCGTCTCTAAAAAAATTTAGATATACTTATTTATTAATGCTGGTTGCAGGTGGTCTGAGGTGTTAAATCATAATTATCTTCAAATGCTTTTTTGAGTTACATATAACCATACAGTCACAGGTTATAAATGCAACATTGCTGGCTTTGTTGCTGCTTCTAAAAATATAGATGCATTCGTGTGTCTACTGCACAGCTTAATACTGTAACATTTAGCCTGTTAGGGTTTGTTAAATTGTATCATATATGTCTCCTTATGACTAACAGGTGGCCTGAGGTGTTGACTCTAAAACATTGTTACTTTGTTGTCTGTAAAAGCCACAGCACTTTCAGTTACTGCTCTATCACTGGCATAAATAGACTGTCTGTATCCACTTAAATTAGCACACTGACTTTTACTCATTAACAAGATAGATCTCTGTCAATAGTTAATACGTCTGCCTATTATTCAGTGCTGCAAGTATCTTTGGGATCTACTAATCACATATTCACATAATCAGAACTAGTAATACATTAATTTTTTATATGAGCGCGGACATAGATTGACAAGCGGACACACGCTGCCCACACGCGTGTTCCGCCGTTACTCTGACAGCTTCGTCAGGGCTGAACCCGAATGCCTCTCCAGGCATAATACTTAAGCTTTCCTAGTCAACCAATCGGCAACGTGCATCTAGTCACGTGTGGCCGCTGGCCAATCGTAGTATCGATCCTCCGGTCACATGACCCGGGGAACCAATGACGGGACTTCATGGTTGTCATGGTAGCGTCTATACATAACGCTGTGTTCCCGGACATTGAGAATCGTCCGTGCCCTGTCATCTGTATTCATTAAATCTTATACCCTAAAGTGACCTGATCCTCTGTCTTTTAACTTCTCCTGTGTTATGTCACTGTCAGTATCACTTGGTTTCTACACGGTACTTGTGCAGAGACCACATTTACACTAGTCGGCATGCATTCTTACCGATGGTATAGTTACAAACATACATATCTGACATTTACTAACCCTGTACCCTGTATAGCATATGGGTCTTCAGATCTAATTATACATGGGGTTTGTAAATATGTTTTACAGTCCCCTTGTTGTCTCATTATCTAACAGAAAAAACAACATGATTGTGTTAATGCGGGAGGCATCATCTTAATGATTACAGGTGTGTGAATACAGCCAATCCCGCTGGGCAGATCATGGATTATCTAAGTTCAATAAACATTCTTTGATCATTATTATGTCCTGTATTTAATTTTATCACATCAGATCTTCAATTACTCACAGGTAAGTATGTATTTATTCGATAGGGGGTATTTGGATCGGGATCTCTCCTCCACTATTATGGTTGAGAGCTGATTATAGCTCATGAATTTTTAATATGGTAATCAGCCACTGTAATAATTATGTATATTATATTGACAATTATATTTGTCTTGGTTATTATGTATACAATTTAATTATCCTTAATCTATATATCTCGTCTCATAATACCGCGAGATGTGAGTATATTTATTAATAATAGTGTATCCCATACTGTATGTATGTGCCGATGGTGACTCCAAAGGATAAGTGAGTACATTGAATTGCAGGTGTCATTTGTAGTGAAAGTGTCCAGGTGAATTGTTTAGCATAATGCTACTAGAAGGCATGAAAAAACTGTGGAATATAAGGAGGATAAAATAACTAAAAATATTAAGACCCCCTGTGTGTGAAAAAACGTGAAAAATTATTATTATTATATGAAGTGATGTGTGTCATATGTAAATCAAAATGTAGTGCATAAACATATAAAAAGTGATGGGGAAGAGAAAAAGAAAAAGGGAGGGAAGACAGAGGAAAATTTGGAATGAGAGTTACAGAGTCACTCCTTATCCAGCATAGTATATATAATAAATACAGTATGTGTTGAGTTATGAGTTTTGCAATTTAGATTCTAAATTAATAAATAGTTCAATTAATTCAGTGTACAAACCAAATAATATTTTTTCTGTAGACACATTGAGTCAACAAGGGGTCATCACATGAATTGTAGATCAATCATGTATATATACCCTATTATATATACTCATCACATATATCTCGTTACTTTCAAGGGGTAAGGACTGTTACCTCCTACTTTGGCTATTAATTATACACATAGGGGGCATGGTGATATTATTTTAAGGTATAATCATATATTTTGAAGTAGTAGTGGAGTCTTATATATCGGAGATACTACAATCATATTAAAATTCCACATTTTTAAGTAATCAAAATATCACACATTGCCTACTTGTGATGATATACTGGTTGAAACCCAATATTACAGTGTAGATAAATACCGTATTTGCCGGCGTATAAGACGACTTGGCGTATAAGACGACCCCCAACATTTCCACTCAAAATATAGAGTTTGTTATATACTCGCCGTATAAGACTACCCCCTTCCACACACCAAATAAAACGTAAAAGAACATCAGATTTGTGACATACTGTATATTATGACCTGATAAGAGATTTGGATAGGGGGTATTTATCAAGGTATGCATAAGAAGGGGGGAGGGGGCGAGGAGAAAGTTGTAAAATTTATAAAAGTATACCCCTGTGTGCATTTAGTGTTACCGGTTTCACATGAGTGCCATTAGTATTAGTATTAGTGCCATTACAGTACCTGTCATTGTCACCATTGTACGGCCACAACGCGACTGCAGCGCCTCCGGCCAGTCCCTGCATCTCCCTGTAATTGGTACTAGTGACCCGCCGCGGCCGCACTGAATATCGCGCGATACTGGATGGTGAGTAGATTGAGGTGGGCGGGCATCGGGAGGCCACTACGGGCACCGGGCGAGTATCGGAAGGCCACTATGGCAGCTATGTCTATCCCAACTGAAGTGCACCCGGCGTATAAGACGACCCCCCCACTTGGAGGCATGTTTTTCAGGGCAAAAAAGTAGTCTTATACGCCAGCAAATACTGTATATGTTTGGTCAAAAACACATCTATACCTGGTATAGTATATGCCAGGGATTGAAGATCATATATAGTAAATATTGAGGGACAGAGGATGATGATATTAGGAAGTAGATCAACTTCAAAATATTGCACAGGAGTAATAATTTTGTCCGGTTAGATGATCTGAAATCATCACAGAGATAGGTCAACTACCAAGTGTGATTATTCATTGTCAAAGGAGTTTTTCAAGCTAAAAAGGGTATATAACTGTTGGACTCATTAAGTCCATTAGGGTATAGACTATCCAGCAAAAAGATTATTTTAGTCTCAAACCGGAGTAATTCTTGGTCCAAGTCTCCACCCCGTATCCCTAATTGAATATGTCTTAGACCAAATGCCTTAAGACCACTGGGATCACTATTATGGTAACTGAGGAAGTGCCTCGCTACGGGTTGTAGGGTTTTAAAGTTGGAAGTATCCCTTTTTGCATTACGTATGCTTCCAATATGTTCTAAAATTCTGACCTTCAGAGGTCAAATGGTTTTCCCTACGTATTTTTTGTGACATGGACACTCTAGTTGATAAACAGTTCCCACAGTTGTACAAGTAAACTTTGGGGAGATTGGCCATTTTTTGCCAAATTTGTCAAAGAAATGTTCAGTGGGAGCCATATGTATACAGGCTTTACAGTTGCCACAAGGCATTGAACCCACTGATTTGGATTTCTTATCCATAGGTTTGGTCAGATGACTATGAACTAGTCGGTCTTTTATATTCCTGGACCTTCTCCAGCTCGCTTGAGGTTTTGTAGGTAATACTAGAGATAAATCCCTGTCTGTCTGGAGTATGGGCCAGTGCTTTTGTAAAATGTTCGTAATCCCTTTCCACTGAGCATTGAAAGTGCCTATAAACCTTATGGGTTCTTCTCGGTGGTTTTTTTGTTTAGGTTTTAATAGGGAGTCTCGTTCATATGTGCTCACTTCTCTGATTGTACGATTCAGGAGTCTCTTACTATAGCCTCTTGTCTGTAGACGTTCACTGAGTTCATTCTGTCTGACATGAAAGGCCTCATCACTGGAGCAATTCCTTTTTATCCTCAATAGTTCTCCCTTGGGTATTGCTCGAATAGTAGCTGGGAGATGAGAGCTCTCTGAGTGTAAAACACTATTTGTCGCTGTCGGTTTCCTATACAGGTCAGTTGAGATGTTTCCTTCATCATTGATGTGTATAGAAATATCGAGAAAATTAATGGAAGTTTGACTGGCCTCTAAGGTTAGTTTGAGGTTGAGATCATTGATGTTCAAGATTCCAATGAATTCTTTCAATGTTCTCAATGGTCCCTCCCACAGAATCAATATATCATTGATATATCTCAAGTATATCAATATATTATCTGTGTACTTTTCAAAGGCTTCCTGGAATACTACCTCCCTTTCCCACCACCCCAGATAGAGGTTGGCATACGTAGGGGCACACGCTGTCCCCATAGCGGTGCCCCTCACCTGGAGGTAGTGGTACTCGTTACAGGTGAAATAATTTTTGAGGAGAATAAATTCCAATAGTTCAATAAGGAAGTCACTTAATTCATTATGGGTCTCCATACTCAGAAAGTATTTTGTGGCTGCGATCCCCTTATCATGAATAATGCTGGTGTAGAGACTTTCTACATCGCATGTGGCTAACCATACTCCTGGACTGACACTCAGATTGTTTAGTCGATTTAAGACATCCATTGTGTCGCGAATATAAGAAGGCAATGCAATCACATGTTTGCGGAGATGGTAATCGGCGAAAGTGCTCGCTTTTTCAGTTAAACTGCCCACTCCAGATAGGATGGGTCTGCCAGGTGGTTTCTTTTCATCTTTGTGTACCTTAGGTAATAGGTACATAGTGGGAGTCTTAGGTTTGGTTACTGTCAGAAAGTCAAGATCCTTTTTGTCAATGATTCCATTGTTAAAGGCACCCTGAATCATGTTGTTGTATTGGCCCAAAAATTTGGTTGTAGGGTTAAAACTGAGTCGTTTGTAACAGTTAACATCATTTAGTTGTCTGTTCAACTCGTCCAAGTACATGTTCCTTGGCCACAAGACTACATTCCCCCCCCTTATCAGAGGGTTTTATTATGGTGTCTTGCCATCTAGATATTTCATCTAGGGCAGATCGTTCCAAAGGACTTAGACTGTCATCATAACATTTGTGATGGCTAAATAACAAATCAAGATCCTTAGAGACCAATTTCTGGAACACTTCTGCTTGGGGACAAAGACTAGTGTCTGGGAAAAATTTCGACTTTGTTCTTATTGTTGATTTGCTCCTGACAGCTTCTTGGGATGTTACTGCCACAGCTGATTCATTCGATAGCTCCTCCAAAATTTGTAAAGCCATTAATTCATCTGTGTCAACAAAATTTCTCCCAGATATTTCTTTTTGATGTTCTTGATTAATGAAAAATTTCTTGAGAAGGATCTTTCTGATAAATAGCTGTAGATCTTTCTCACATTCAAACCTATCCATAGTCTGTGTCGGTGAGAAGGATAAACCTTTGCTTAGAACCGAAATTTGTACAGTTGTCAAGATCTTATCAGTGAGATTAATAATTCTAAGGTCATCCTTTCTCTCCCTTCCAGATAGTGTGGGATGAGTTATTTGTATCTCCTCCTCTCCCTGGGTTCTTCTCTCCAATCCAAGGAGTCTCTTTTTCTTCTCCCGCCTCGAGCTCCGCCTGGTCTTTCTCCTTCTGAGTCTGTGTGCAGTCGCGAATATTTCTGGCCTCTCCCTAAAAAATCACGTCTAAAGGGCCTGCCGCTGTTACTACTTATGGAGTTCTCCCCCTCTGAGGATTCAGCCTCTGATGTTGAATAATTTGCTGAGTATGTTGGCCTGTTCCTTTGTATTGGAGTATTCCATTTATACACTCTATTTGAGGCATAATCTGTCTTGTCGCGTTGGAATTTGCGACGTTTCCTTTCTATAATTTCTTTCTCATGTTCCTCAATATCCTTCTTAAACCTGTCATACTTCTGTTGAAAAGCTTCCAGTGATTCAAAGTTCTTAAGTCTCTCACTCAATAATGTTATTTCACTATTTAATTGAGTGAGTATTAATTCGTCATGTCTCATTAAGATCTTAATCAATTCTTTAGAACAATTAGTGAGAACACCCTCCCATTCTCTTTTCAAACCTTCCGTTGCTAATTCAAAGGCTGGGAACAGTTTAGGTCTGAGACCACGTGGAATCAGATTGTGCTTGAGATAATTCTCAAAAGTACTCCTGTTCCAGCTTGTTTTATTCTGTTTCATCAGGGCTACTTTCAAGCTATATAAATCATCTGACCAATTTGGGTCATTGGTAGACTGGGAATCAGGATTCATATTAAATACGGAGTCTATGTCTTTTTTGAGTTTGTCTCTTCTGTTTTCTAAGTCTTTTGTTAGACTAAATGTTGACATTTTGATTCAGGAGAGGTATTGGTTCTTTAAGAAGAAATAATAGATTATGTTGAATAGTTAATTCCAATATAGGGGGGTGCTAGATACTATAGTGGGAGACTGGTAATTTTACCAGTGAGATACAGCAAAGTGGAATTGTATCTGCACACACACAATTCTGTTATATCAAACTAGGAGCTTTCTAAAGCTCTGAAAGCTGACCCCTGTTGCATTAAGGTATTTACCATTTCTGCTGGGGGTGCTATCGACTACAGCTAGGGTTAATCAATAGGAACAAGAAGAGAAAAAGAACTGTATTGTCGATGCACAAAAAGAAGGGAGACCTAATTATCGCAACCTTCTGAGAAAAATAATTTCTAAAATTTAACTTTTATTGATGTCTAATAAAATAGTGTGACAATAACTCACACACAAACCACGAGTACAGACGAAACATAGAGGTTAAAATCAAAACATACACAACATATACCACAAGTGCAGTGAAATAAAGGTGATTAAAGTTTAAAATGTGTGTCCGCGTGTCTATTCTTATGTCCGTTTATATACTTATGCTCACAATCCTGTGAGTTCTGATGATTGTTGTCAGCAGTTGGTCTCTATACATTCACATGACCATATATCATTGTCTCCAGTATCTGGAATAACCTATTCCTATATTTATTCTTATTGCTGACAATGTGATCCCAATAGTATCTGTTGTATTCACACTGTGGCTTCCTTGTGTTATAGGCAAAGGTCTGTCTATTTTCACTCCTAGTAAAGTATTTTGATCACACTTAAATATGTGCCATTTAATATATACTATTCATGTCCAGTTACGCAGCCTCATTAAGGTAGAGTACCATTCAATGTATACATATCAATTATTCAGTACCATATACCTCTCTCATGAGCCTTCTAGAGGGCATCTATTGAAAACATGAATTTAATTTAATGGTCTAGGGAGTGGTGCATACAGTATATTATTGAATGCTTATATGCAGATTGTTGTTAAAGACAGTGCTAGTGGGCTATAGTCCACCAATATTTGAATATAATGATGTTTGACGTATTTTTAGTGCCAAAGAGACTACCTTTTGTTATGTATAGTAGTTGTATCAAAAGTCATGCCATTTACCTATAATAAAGGTGAGTATTATTCTCACGCTTCAATGTAATGTGAAAGATATATAGCAATATAAGGTGTTATAGTATCCCTCTCACAGAAGGTACTTCATATCTTACCAGACTCAATCTGTCTTTATTGGAAAGGGATAATGTATTCTTTATCACCTTACAAATAACCAGCTCGTTGTTAACAGTGAATTATCCAGAGATGGCTTATATTCTCGTCTCTAAAAAAATTTAGATATACTTATTTATTAATGCTGGTTGCAGGTGGTCTGAGGTGTTAAATCATAATTATCTTCAAATGCTTTTTTGAGTTACATATAACCATACAGTCACAGGTTATAAATGCAACATTGCTGGCTTTGTTGCTGCTTCTAAAAATATAGATGCATTCGTGTGTCTACTGCACAGCTTAATACTGTAACATTTAGCCTGTTAGGGTTTGTTAAATTGTATCATATATGTCTCCTTATGACTAACAGGTGGCCTGAGGTGTTGACTCTAAAACATTGTTACTTTGTTGTCTGTAAAAGCTACAGCACTTTCAGTTACTGCTCTATCACTGGCATAAATAGACTGTCTGTATCCACTTAAATTAGCACACTGACTCTTACTCATTAACAAGATAGATCTCTGTCAATAGTTAATACGTCTGCCTATTATTCAGTGCTGCAAGTATCTTTGGGATCTACTAATCACATATTCACATAATCAGAACTAGTAATACATTAATTTTTTTATATGAGCGCGGACATAGATTGACAAGCGGACACACGCTGCCCACACGCGTGTTCCGCCGTTACTCTGACAGCTTCGTCAGGGCTGAACCCGAATGCCTCTCCAGGCATAATACTTAAGCTTTCCTAGTCAACCAATCGGCAACGTGCATCTAGTCACGTGTGGCCGCTGGCCAATCGTAGTATCGATCCTCCGGTCACATGACCCGGGGAACCAATGACGGGACTTCATGGTTGTCATGGTAGCGTCTATACATAACGCTGTGTTCCCGGACATTGAGAATCGTCCGTGCCCTGTCATCTGTATTCATTAAATCTTATACCCTAAAGTGACCTGATCCTCTGTCTTTTAACTTCTCCTGTGTTATGTCACTGTCAGTATCACTTGGTTTCTACACGGTACTTGTGCAGAGACCACATTTACACTAGTCGGCATGCATTCTTACCGATGGTATAGTTGCAAACATACATATCTGACATTTACTAACCCTGTACCCTGTATAGCATATGGGTCTTCAGATCTAATTATACATGGGTTTTGTAAATAGGTTTTACAGTCCCCTTGTTGTCTCATTATCTAACAGAAAAAACAACATGAGTCCAATAGGAATAAGAATGCTAATTCTGCTTATGTATATAAACCTGACAATAGACAAATTTCTCCACAGAAAACTTCTGTGACTGATTTATCAATTAGACCTAAGGTTTCCACACAGAAAAATTCTCCTGTGAAAACCTCATCTCTAACAACTCACTCCAGTGATTTTTTAGAGAAGGACCAGAGAATACATTGGCAAAGATCGCCTTATCACATGTCCAATCGATACGAAACTCTCAGAATAGATTCCCCAAAAAGAGCAAGAGAAATAAATCCAGAGGATGTAGAGGAGGACGGAGGTTACAAAGAAAAAAAGAGAGACATGAGGCCATAAGCCAAACTAACATCTACAATCTATCCTCTGTACAAATTGGTAAATCTGAAACTCAACTCCTCATTAAAGGTTTAAAGTTTGCCCCCTCCGAACCTCCTGCCTTTTTCAATCTATTTGTGGAACTTAATACATATATTAGGACACTGGCACGTAAAAGATATTTCGCTACTAAAAATCTATCCCGACAGAAATCGGATGGGTTCCCCATTGTCTTGGATGATCAAGACAAAACTAGTTTAGACACATTGGAGTCATTACTTTCAGAGAACCACATATCCAATTCTGTGGTCCCAATCTATAGTCAGGAACGCCATAATGAACGTTCCACAATATTTAGGAATAAATCTCAATTTTTTCCCTTACATCACAGAAGCCCTCCGATCGATATTTTTAACAAAAAAACGCTTGATGAGTTCAATACACTGTGTAAGAAAGAAAGAAAGAAAGAAAGAAAGAAAGAAAGAAAGAAAGAAAGAAAGAAAGAAAGAAGCACAAATATAGACATAACCTTTCTGTTCAAGAAAGACTGGCCCTACAGAGGTTAGCTAACGGCCCCTCCCTTGTCATCAAACCTGCCGACAAGGGAGGGGGTATCGTTATCCAGAATACAGATGACTATCTCGCAGAAGCATTCAGACAGCTGAATGATAGTAATACTTATACTAAATTATCCACCAATCCCTCTCTAGAATTTCATAAATTACTGACACTTATGGTGAAAGATGCCTTAGATAAAGGCATCATAACAAAGGAGGAAATTAGGTATTTGGTTCCCACTCAGCCTATCACTCCCACGTATTACCACCTACCTAAGATCCACAAGTCACTCACTGCACCCCCCGGTCGACCTATTATTTCTGGTGTTGGGTCCCTCACTTCTAACCTATCACACTTTGTTGATTATTTTCTGCAGCCACTTGCTTCTTCCCTCCGTTCACACATTAAAGACACTACATCTTTCCTTAATACCATCTCTAATATCAATTGGAAAAGCTCCTTTTTCTTTATGACTTGTGATGCACAGGTGTTATACTCCAATATTCCACATCAGAAAGGAGTGTCTTTTATAGCAGACTTTTTGTCTGCATCCAATACTATTGAACCAGGGTTACAACAATTTATACTTGACTCTATTTCATTTATCCTATCTCATAATTATTTTGTTTTTAATAAGCGATATTATTTACAGACCCTTGGGACGGCCATGGGGACTAGGTTCGCGCCGAGCTTCGCCAACCTATACATGGGTGCCTTTGAGGACCGCCATGTTTGGGGGCGGAGCTTCGGCGCGGACCTGGTCTACTATGGTCGTTACATAGATGACATGTTTTTCATCTTTGATGGTGACATTTCTTCGGTTCCTGATTTTATTACTCAACTGAACACCAATAATTTTAATTTATGTTTCACTAGTACTTCACATAAATCCTCTATCTCCTGCCTTGATATTTCCCTAACAATAGTGGATGGGAAAATCTCAACTAAAACATATCGAAAGGAGGTTGATACATTAAATTTCATACATTACAATAGCTCACATTATAAACCTTGGTTAAATAATATTCCTTATGGACAGTTCAGACGCATTAAACGTAATTGTAGTGACTTATGGGTCTATTCATTCAGCAGTGAAAAGCCCTTTTTTGCGTTAAACAGGGCTTTTCTCTGCCTACTGCAATTCACAGAGCCGGTTACCGTGGAGAAGTGTCTAACTTCTCCAGCGGTACCTCCGCTCTGTGCCTGAATCGCATCACCATACCTTTGTATGGTGAGTGCGATTCATGAAGGTGCGGAAAGCTCTGCTTTCCGCTTCTCCATGGAGTTCAGGTTCGCCATCTCAGGACGGCGTAACCTGAACTGTGGTGCGGAGACGTCAGGGAAGCTCAATGCTTCCCTGATCGCTGCTCGGCACTTTGCGCTGGCTCCGCCCCCGACCTCCCAGCAACCACTGCGGCCTGCCGGGAGGTCAACACCCTGCGCATGCGCAAAGGGACCCGCCGCTGGACCCTGCTCATCGCTGGGAAGGACCGCTGGAGATGACCTCACCGCAGGAGCCCCAGACACCACAGCGCATCGTCGGAAGGGTGAGTATACATGAATTGCTACTTATTACAGCTATACATCGCATCGAAGCGATGCGATGTATAGTGATAAGTAGCAATTATGTTTTCGTTGTCTGTATGAATAGACCCCTTAGCGGATTATCAATCACAGGCAGATGAATTATCCGCATCGTTTCAGAATAGAGGCTATCTGATTAATCTAATTAAATCAGCACAGGAAAAGGTGGATGCTTTGGATAGAAAGGATCTTCTTATACATAAAACACAAGACAATAAATCTGTGCGAGACCAACCATATTTTTTGACACAGTTTAATGGCTCTTCATTGAAGATTAGAAGGATCATACGTAACAATTATTCTATTCTCCTTACAGATCAAGTTCTTAGGGTAGAACTTAGTGACACACCGTCAGTGATCTTTAAAAGATCCAATAATTTACAGCAATCCCTTGCACCGAGTCTCTTTACTGATAAAAGAAACACAACAATTAACACAACCTCAACTGACTCTACAAAGTGGCTTTCTAAAACCACGGGTTGTTTTAAGTGTGGTGCCAATCAGTGTTTGACTTGTTCTTACATTCAGAATAACTCTAAATATTTTGGTACATCTGAATCATCACGTTTTGAGATACGGTCATTTATTAATTGCAATAGCTCTTTTGTTGTTTACCTGTTGATTTGCAAATGCAACTTGTTATATGTAGGGACGACAACCCGTAAATTGAGGGTCCGGTTCTTAGAACATAGACGGAATATCCAAAAGGGTTTTCTTTTTCATAGTGTCTCCAGACACTTCTTAGATAAGCATAAAAAAAATCTGGAAGATATCCAAATAGTTGGGATCGAAAAAATTATGCCAACAGCACGTGGGGGAGATCGTTATAGAAAACTGTGTCTCCGAGAGAATTACTGGATTCACAGACTTGGAACCCTAGCACCAGAGGGGTTGAATGAATGTATTGAATTCGATCTCTAATGTTATAATTCTGCAAGTCAGTCACAAGTGGCTAGTTGTCCATTAGAATTGCTGTTGCTTACCTTCTATTTATTGTAGATATATTACTTATTTGGATAATGGGTCTCATTTATCTACAATATTATTATCAAGCCTATATATTTCCTCCCTCTATATACAGTATTTAATGTACTTATTGAATCTTTATGGCTATAGTTAATTGTGAGTGGTCTTCATTTTATGGTTATCACACGATATTCGTTATGATATAACACCTTTGAGATACCTGTTGTAAACCGTTTAATCTGCTGCGGGATGTAATACCGAGTGCACTTTGAGGCACTGACAACAGCCGGAGCTCCTTTTACTTATACAAAGAAGCTTTTCTTTTGTACATACAAGTGTTTGATCCGCTGAAGTCTTAACTCTTATCACCTATTTTTAATTGTTTTAAATGTATCCACTTTTCCAATAGCGGCTCGAGTGGCGTAGACGGTTTAGCCACTGACCCGCTATATAGAAGGGGACCATGAGTTCGTATCCAGATGACATACTTTACCCGGTCCTCTTAGAATTTTCTGTTTTATTCATTTATTTTTATGTTGCCCCATTTGGGCATCTTTATTGCCCTTTTTCCACCCCGATAGAGTGATAATGACTCCTGAGGAGTGGGAACTGAGCATTGTTAAAATTGTGAATTATTGATCCTTCTTAGCACAACTCTATTATAACATATTGTGATTTTTTTATGATACTGACTGATAGTTTCTGAATATTTTATTTATTTATCTGTGTTTTATTTGGCATTGTTTTATTCTTATTTCTCTGACGTCCTAAGTGGATGCTGGGGACTCCGTCAGGACCATGGGGAATAGCGGCTCCGCAGGAGACAGGGCACAAAAGTAAAAGCTTTAGGATCAGGTGGTGTGCACTGGCTCCTCCCCCTATGACCCTCCTCCAAGCCTCAGTTAGATTTTTGTGCCCGGCCGAGAAGGGTGCAATCTAGGTGGCTCTCCTAAAGAGCTGCTTAGAGTAAAAGTTTTGTTAGGTTTTTTTATTTTCAGTGAGTCCTGCTGGCAACAGGCTCACTGCATCGAGGGACTTAGGGGAGAGAAGTGAACTCACCTGCGTGCAGGATGGATTGGCTTCTTAGGCTACTGGACACCATTAGCTCCAGAGGGAGTCGGAACACAGGTCTCACCCTGGGGTTCGTCCCGGAGCCGCGCCGCCGACCCCCTTGCAGATGCCGAAAAGTGAAGAGGTCCAGAAACCGGTGGCAGAAGACTTTTCAGTCTTCATAAGGTAGCGCACAGCACTGCAGCTGTGCGCCATTGTTGTCAGCACACTTCATAGCAGCGGTCACTGAGGGTGCAGGGCGCTGGGGGGGGCGCCCTGGGCAGCAATGATAGTACCTTATTCTGGCTAAAAATACATCACATATAGCCCCTGGGGGCTATATGGATGTATTTAACCCCTGCCAGGTCTCAGAAAAACGGGAGAAGAAGCCCGCCGAAAAGGGGGCGGGGCCTATTCTCCTCAGCACACAGCGCCATTTTCCCTCACAGAAATGCTGGTGGGAAGGCTCCCAGGCTCTCCCCTGCACTGCACTACAGAAACAGGGTTAAAACAGAGAGGGGGGGCACTTATTTGGCGATATGTATATATATAATAAAATGCTATAAGGGAAAAACACTTATATAAAGGTTGTCCCTGTATAATTATAGCGTTTTTGGTGTGTGCTGGCAAACTCTCCCTCTGTCTCCCCAAAGGGCTAGTGGGGTCCTGTCCTCTATCAGAGCATTCCCTGTGTGTGTGCTGTGTGTCGGTACGTGTGTGTCGACATGTATGAGGACGATGTTGGTGAGGAGGCGGAGCAATTGCCTGTAATGGTGATGTCACTCTCTAGGGAGTCGACACCGGAATGGATGGCTTATTTAAGGAATTACGTGATAATGTCAACACGCTGCAAGGTCGGTTGACGACATGAGACGGCCGGCAAACCAATTAGTACCTGTCCAGGCGTCTCAAACACCGTCAGGGGCGTTAAAACGTCCTTTTACCTCAGTCGGTCGACACAGACACAGACACGGACACTGACTCCAGTGTCGACGGTGAAGAAACAAATGTATTTTCCTTTAGGGCCACACGTTACTTGTTAAGGGCAATGAAGGAGATGTTACATATTTCTGATACTACAAGTACCACAAAAAAGGGTATTATGTGGAGTGTGAAAAAACTACATGTGGTTTTTCCTGAATCAGATAAATTAAATGAAGTGTGTGATGATGCGTGGGTTTCCCCCGATAGAAAATTATTGGCGGTATACCCTTTCCCGCCAGAAGTTATGGCGCGTTGGGAAACACCCCTTAGGGTGGATAAGGCGCTCACATGCTTATCAAAACAAGTGGCGTTACCGTCTCCAGATACGGCCGCCCTCAAGGAGCCAACTGATAGGAGGCTGGAAAATATCCTAAAAAGTATATACACACATACTGGTGTTATACTGCGACCAGCGATCGCCTCAGCCTGGATGGGCAGCGCTGGGGTGGCTTGGTCGGATTCCCTGACTGGAAATATTGATACCCTTGACAGGGACAGTATTTTATTGACTATAGAGCATTTAAAGGATGCATTTCTATATATGCGAGATGCACAGAGGGATATTTGCACTCTGGCATCAAGAGTAAGTGCGATGTCCATATCTGCCAGAAGATGTTTATGGACACGACAGTGGTCAGGTGATGCAGATTCCAAACGGCACATCGAAGTATTGCCGTATAAAGGGGAGGAGTTATTTGGGGTCGGTCCATCGGATCTGGTGGCCACGGCAACAGCTGGAAAATCCACCTTTTTACCCCAAGTCACATCTCAGCAGAAAAAGACATCGTCTTTTCAGCCTCAGTCCTTTCGTCCCCATAAGGGAAGAAGACTGCAGCAGGCAGCCCATTCCCAGGAACAGAAGCCTTCCACCGCTTCTGCCAAGTCCTCAGCATGACGCTGGGGCCGTACAAACAGGTGCGGTGGGGGGTCGTCTCAAGAGTTTCAGCACGCAGTGGGCTTACTCGCAAGTGGACCCCTGGATCCTACAAGTAGTATCCCAGGGGTACAGATTGGAAATTCGAGACGTCTCCCCCTCGCAGGATCCTGAAGTTTGCTTTACCAACGTCTCCCTCCGACAGGGAGGCAGTATTGGAAACAATTCACAAGCTGTATTCCCAGCAGGTGATAATCAAAGTACCCCTCCTACAACAAGGAAAGGGGTATTATTCCACACTATATTGTGGTACTGAAGCCAGACGGCTCGGTGAGACCTATTCTAAATCTGAAATATTTGAACACTTACATACAAAGGTTCAAATCAAGATGGAGTCACTCAGAGCAGTGATAGCGAACCAGAAAGAAGGGGACTATATGTGTCCCTGGACATGAAGGATGCTTACCTCCATGTCCCAATTTGCCCTTCTCACCAAGGGTACCTCAGGTTCGTGGTACAAAACTGTCACTATCAGTTTCAGACGCTGCCGTTTGGATTGTCCACGGCACCCCGGGTCCTTACCAAGGTAATGGCCGAAATGATGATTCTTCTTCAAAGAAAAGGCGTCTTAATTATCCCTTACTTGGACGATCTCCTGATAAGGGCAAGGTCCAGAGAATAGTTGGAGGTCGGAGTAGCACTATCTCAAGTAGTTCTACGACAGCACGGGTGGATTCTAAATATTCCAAAATCGCAGCTGTTTCCGACGACACGTCTGCTGTTCCTAGGGATGATTCTGGACACAGTCCAGAAAAAGGTGTTTCTCCCGGAGGAGAAAGCCAGGGAGTTATCCGAGCTAGTCAGGAACCTCCTAAAACCAGGCCAAGTGTCAGTGCATCAATGCACAAGGGTCCTGGGAAAAATGGTGGCTTCTTACGAAGCGATTCCATTCGGCAGATTCCACGCAAGAACTTTTCAGTGGGATCTGCTGGGAAAATGGTCCGGATCGCATCTTCAGATGCATCAGCGGATAACCCTGTCTCCAAGGACAAGGGTGTCTCTTCTGTGGTGGCTGCAGAGTGCTCATCTACTAAAGGGCCACAGATTCGGCATTCAGGACTGGGTCCTGGTGACCACGGATGCCAGCCTGAAAGGCTGGGGAGCAGTCACACAAGGAAAAAATTTCCAGGGAGTGTGATCAAGTCTGGAGACTTCTCTCCACATAAATATACTGGAGCTAAGAACAATTTACAATGCTCTAAGCTTAGCAAGACCTCTGCTTCAAGGTCAGCCGGTATTGATCCAGTGGGACAACATCACAACAGTCGCCCACGTAAACAGACAGGGCGGCACAAGAAGCAGGAGGGCAATGGCAGAAACTGCAAGGATTCTTCGCTGGGCGGAAAATCATGTGATAGCACTGTCAGCAGTGTTCATTCCGGGAGTGGACAACTGGGAAGCAGACTTCCTCAGCACGACCTCCACCCGGGAGAGTGGGGACTTCATCAGGAAGTCTTCCACATGATTGTGAACCGTTGGGAAAGACCAAAGGTGGACATGATGGCGTCCCGCCTGAACATAAAACTGGACAGGTATTGCGCCAGGTCAAGAGACCCTCAGGCAATAGCTGTGGACGTTCTGGTAACACCGTGGGTGTACCAGTCGGTGTATGTGTTCCCTCCTCTGCTTCTCATACCTAAGGTACTGAGAATTATAAGACGTAGAGGAGTAAGAACTATACTCGTGGCTCCGGATTGGCCAAGAAGGACTTGGTACCCGGAACTTCAAGAGATGCTCACAGAGGACTCATGGCCTCTGCCGCTAAGAAGGGACTTGCTTCAGCAAGTACCATGTCTGTTCCAAGACTTACCGCGGCTGCGTTTGACGGCATGGCGGTTGAACGCCGGATCCTAAGGGAAAAAGGCATTCCGGAAGAGGTCATTCCTACCCTGGTCAAAGCCAGGAAGGAGGTGACCGCACATGTGGCGAAAATATGTTGCGTGGTGTGAGGCCAGGAAGGCCCCACGAAGAAATTTCAACTCGGTCGATTCCTGCATTTCCTGCAAACAGGAGTGTCTATGGGCCTCAAATTGGGGTCCATTAAGGTTCAAATTTCGGCCTGTCGATTTTCTTCCAGAAAGAATTGGCTTCAGTTCCTGAAGTCCAGAAGTTTGTCAAGGGAGTACTGCATATACAACCCCCTTTTGTGCCTCCAGTGGCACTGTGGGATCTCAACGTAGTTCTGGGATTCCTCCAATCACATTGGTTTAAACCGCTCAAATCTGTGGATTTGAAATATCTCACATGGAAAGTGACCATGATGTTGGCCTTGGCCTCGGCCAGGCGAGTGTCAGAATTGGCGGCTTTGTCTCACAAAAGCCCATATCAGATTGTCCATTCGGACAGTGCAGAGCTGCGGACTCGTCCCCAGTTTCTCCCTAAGGTGGTGTCAGCGTTTCACCTGAACCAGCTTATTGTGGTACCTGCGGCTACTAGGGACTTGGAGGACTCCAAGTTGCTAGATGTTGTCAGGGCCCTGAAAATATAGGTTTTCCAGGACGGCTGGAGTCAGGAAAACTGACTTGTTGTTATCCTGTATGCACCCAACAAACTGGGTGCTCTTGCTTCTAAGCAGACGATTACTAGTTGGATGTGTAGTACAATTCAGCTTGCACATTCTGTGGCAGGTCTGCCACAGCCAAAATATGTAAATGCCCATTCCACAAGGAAGGTGGGCTCATCTTGGGCGGCTGCCCGAGGGGTCTCGGCTTTACAACTTTGCCGAGCTGCTACTTGGTCAGGGACACACCCTGGCTGAGGAGGACCTGGAGTTCTCTCACTCGGTGCTGCAGAGTCATCCGCACTCTCCCGCCCGTTTGGGAGCTTTGGTATAATCCCCATGGTCCTGACGGAGTCCCCAGCATCCACTTAGGACGTCAGAGAAAATAAGAATTTACTTACCGATAATTCTATTTCTCGTAGTCCGTAGTGGATGCTGGGCGCCCATCCCAAGTGCGGATTGTCTGCAATACTTGTACATAGTTATTGTTACAAAAATCGGGTTATTATTGTTGTGAGCCATCTTTTCAGAGGCTCCGCTGTTATCATGCTGTTACCTGGGTTCAGATCACTGGTTGTACAGTGTGATTGGTGTGGCTGGTATGAGTCTTACCCGGGATTCAAAATCCTTCCTTATTGTGTACGCTCGTCCGGGCACAGTATCCTAACTGAGGCTTGGAGGAGGGTCATAGGGGGAGGAGCCAGTGCACACCACCTGATCCTAAAGCTTTTACTTTTGTGCCCTGTCTCCTGCGGAGCCGCTATTCCCCATGGTCCTGACGGAGTCCCCAGCATCCACTACGGACTACGAGAAATAGAATTATCGGTAAGTAAATTCTTATTTTTTACGATGAGAGCCAACACTTGTGAAATAAGCTGCACCTGATATTGATTATAGACAGCTGTTGAAATTGTTGAACTGGCTTTAAATACTGGCCAGCCCTAGGCAGGAGTATACCTTTGACAAAGTCACGTGGAGCATGATGAAACGCGTTAGGACTCCGCCCTCAGCTCACCTCTATCCAGGTGTTATTACAACACACTATCTGCATTGTTCCAGCGTGAGTGTTTTCAAGCTCCTTCACCGCCGCTGGCCGCGGCTCTGCAATATATCGCTGGAATCATTCTGAACATCCCGGTGGTCACCTTTACCTCTACCTCGCTGCACAGCGCAAGTGGGCACTGCAGGACATCTGGCCGAGGACGCTCGGCCCGCCGCCAGCCCATTTGAGAGGTAAATCAGTCAGTTCAGGTTTGGTGATATCATACACTTATAATCCCGGGACTGCAGCCTAATATTCACCTGCCAGCCGTTTTATCTCAACAAACTCAGCTTGTTACACTCCGGGACGGCATTTGAATTCCATTTGCCGGCTATTTGCCTAGCAATTATTAGTGCTCTATGAACTATGGACATTATCCTCATTTATAACAAATACTAATATATGTTCATCAGACACCCATAAACAGAGCATTTAGAGGTGTTCTTGAATAGATTTTATAAGGTCATATATGTGGTTTTATTATCAATAAATTTGTATATATTTAATTTGTTGGCTCTCACCGTCTAACTCATTTCCTGGAACTCAGCGCAGCCGTAATCTTTTTTCCTTTATCCTGTCAACACCACACATAGTGTTCACGGATGCGCAGTCTTCCAGGATAATATTATAATTGTTACTGATATTTATGTGTATATATATAAAAAAAATTTAGGGCGCTATATAACAGTTAGTTGTTTCTTTTCTTGTTAGTTTATTGTGTGTAATCTGTTAGCTGCCTCAATATCATTTTAATATTTATTATATTGATATATTTGTTTTTTTCTTATTTGTTTCTTTATCAGTCGGTTATTCTTTTGTTATGGCAGATTTGACCTGCCTTTCCGAATGTGCTAAGAGGAGATTATACTATGAGGCTAATTTCAATGAAGCTCCTGAGACCTCCAAATCTTCTGTATGCCAGAATGATCATGAAAGGGAGTTTAACACTCTATTTTATAGATTAGAGGACCTAATTATTATTATTATTATTATTATTATTATTATTATCATTTATTTATCTGGCGCCACAAGGGTTCCGCAGCGCCCAATTACAGAGTACATATGCACATAATCAAAACAGTGACTTACAGTTGAAATCAATTTTGGACAAGTACAGGGTAACTAAGCATAACTACACCAGTAAATGACAGAGATAAGTTCCAGGTGGCCCAAAAACTGTGATTTGGGCAGTTGAGAATTATTAAAGTAAGAAAAGGGTGAGCACATGAGGGAAGAGGGCCCTACTCGTGAGAGCTTACATTCTAGGGGGAGGGGTAGACAGACAGGGGTGACACAGATGGGGTACATAGAGAGCATGGAACAGAGGGTTAGGATGAGATTTGGCTGGGTTTGGTAAAGAAATGGGTCTTGAGAGCCCGTTTGAAGTTTTGTAGAGAGGTGGAGAGTCTGAGGGGGAGAGGTAAAGAATTCCAAAGGAAGGGAGCAGCACGTGAAAAATCTTGGAGATAGGAGTGGGAGGAAGTAATCAGGAGACAGGAGAGGCAGCGTGCATTAGCAGAGCGAAGAGGACGGGTGGGAGAGTAAAGGGAGATAAGGTCAGAGATGTAAATGGGAGAGGATTGGGTGAGAGCTTTGTAAGTGAGAGTGAGAAGTTTGAATTGGATTCTGAAGGGGAAGGGAAGCCAGTGAAGGGCTAGTAGGAGAGGGGAGGTGGATGTAGTGCGTTTGGTGAGGAAGATGAGCCGAGCAGCAGCATTGAGGATAGACTGGAGTGGAGAGAGGTAATTGTCAGGGAGGCCAGTTAGGAGGAGATTACAGTAGTCCAGTCTGGAAATAATCAGTGAGTGAATAATGATCTTAGTGGCATCCTGGGTGAGAAAAGGTCTGATCCTGGAAATGTTTTTGAGATGAAAATTTCAGGTTTGTGAGAGGTGCTGAATGTGTGGTTTGAAGGAGAGGGAGGAGTCAATGATTACACCAAGACAGCGTACTTGGGGGCTAGAGGAGATAGTCGTGCCATCAATGGATAATGAGATTGTGGGAGGTGAGGTTGTGCGGGAGGGTGGGAAGATGATCAGCTCAGTCTTAGACATGTTGAGTTTAAGAAAGCGCTGGGACATCCAGGAAGAGATAGCAGAAAGACAGTTAGAGGCACGAGTGAGGAGAGCCGTGGAGAGATCAGGGGAGGAGAGGTAGATTTGAGTGTCATCAGCATAGAGCATAATGAAAACCGAAAACCGCCATTGGTGGGATATGGTTACTTTACAAAAATATATTAAAAATAAAAAAATCCCCAGAGGTCTCAGGATCTTCAAGACTTTGTCTTTTGTTGATGATCCTATATTGAAAAGTAAATGGGACTCTCTATTGGATGATTGTTCCTTTTCATTAATGGATCTCCTTGTGAGTTATCGTAGAGATAAAACCTTACAATTATCTAGTGAGATAGAGGAAACCAGAAAAAGCCTAAGTGCATTTGCCGATCATCCTCAATTTCAACATAATGATTTAAAACTTAACCGTACATTGGAATTATATGAGAAAGAGGTAATTGATGGCAAAAATAAAAAATTTAATAGAGATGTAGATGATTATAATCAGAACAAAGTTCGTAGTTATAATAAGAGATTTAATTCCTCCAATAGAGGGAGGTCAAGAAGCACATCCAATAGGAGACCCAATAGAAATGCATATCAATATAAAAAACCATCCAACATGGATAAGCAGTATCAGTCCAATAGGAATAAGAATGCTAATTCTGCTTATGTATATAAACCTGACAATAGACGAATTTCTCCACAGAAAACTTCTGTGACTGATTTATCAGTTAGACCTAAGGTTTCCACACAGAAAAATTCTCCTGTGAAAACCTCATCTCTAACAACTTACTCCAGTGATTTTTTAGAGAAGGACCAGAGAATACATTGGCAAAGATCGCCTTATCACATGTCCAATCGATACGAAACTCTCAGAATAGATTCCCCAAAAAGAGCAAGAGAAATAAATCCAGAGGATGTAGAGGAGGACGGATCTCCCCCACGTGCTGTTGGCATAATTTTTTCGATCCCAACTAGTTGGATATCTTCCGGATTTTTTTGATGCTTATCTAAGAAGTGTCTGGAGACACTATGAAAAAGAAAACCCTTTTGGATATTCCGTCTATGTTCTAAGAACCGGACCCTCAATTTACGGGTTGTCCTCCCTACATATAACAAGTTGCATTTGCAAATCAACATGTAAAAAACAAAAGAGCTATTGCAATTAATAAATGACCGTATCTCAAAATGTGATGATTCAGATGTACCAAAATATTTAGAGTTATTCTGAATGTAAGAACAAGTCAAACACTGATTGGCACCACACTTAAAACAACCCGTGGTTTTAGAAAGCCACTGTGTAGAGTCAGTTGAGGTTGTGTTAATTGTTGTGTTTCTTTTATCAGTAAATAGACTCGGTGCAAGGGATTGCTGTAAGTTATTGGATCTTTTAAAGATCACTGACGGTGTGTCACTAAGTTCTACCCTAAGAACTTGATCTGTAAGGAGAATAGAATAATTGTTACGTATGATCCTTCTAATCTTCAATGAAGAGCTATTAAACTGTGTCAGAAAATATGGTTGGTCTCGCACAGATTTATTGTCTTGTGTTTTATGTATAAGAAGATCCTTTCTATCCAAAGCATCCACCTTTTCCTGTGCTATCCTCATTTATAACAAATACTAATATATGTTCATCAGACGCCCATAAACGGAGCATTTAGAGGTGTTCTTGAAAAGATTTTATAAGGTCATACATGTGGTTTTATTATCAATAAATTTGTATATATTTAATTTGTTGGCTCTCACCGTCTAACTCATTTCCTGGAACTCAGCGCAGCCGTAATCTTTTTTCCTTTATCCTGTCAACACCACACATAGTGTTCACGGATGCGCAGTCTTCCAGGATAATATTATAATTGATACTGATATTTATGTGTATATATATATATTCACATTTTTTTTGGGACGCTATATAACAGTTAGTTGTTTCTTCTCTGCTGCCATATGTCTAGTGATGCTGTATAAGTCCAGTCCAGGGGGTATATTTACTAATATTCATATTTGTGGCGATTTTTAGGGAGTTTGATCTCAAATTTTATCGGTCGTATTTTACTGCAACTTTTTGAATCCATCTACGGGAATTTACTAAGCTGACGAGTTTTCTATTTTCATTATTTCTATTGTAAATGTGATTAGTATTGTCGGGCAGTGTTTTACGGGAGTGATTAGTAAAACACTGCTGGACATGACACAATGAATCCCGACCGGATCTACGAGATCCGTGCAGGGCTTCATTGTGTACAGTGTGAGTAGTGTGAAAGTGTTAAAAATAAATATAAAAAATTGCGTGGGGTTCCCCCTCCTAAGCATAACCAGCCTCAGGCTCTTTGAGCTGGTCCTGGTTGTAAAAATACAGGGGGAAAATTGTGTATGGTCCCCCCATATTTAAACAACCAGCACCAGGCTCTGCGTCCGGTCCTGGTTCAAAAAATACGGGGGACAAAAGACGTAGGGGTCCCCCATATTTTTTAAACCAGCATCTGGCTCCACTAGCCAGAGAGATAATGCCACAGCCGGGGGGACACTTTTATATAGGTCCCTGTGACCGTGGCATTACCCCCCCAAACTAGTCACCCCTTGCCGGGGTACCCTGGAGGAGTGGCTCGGGTTTTTTTTTTTTTTAACAAGTGTCTGGATTACGTCGAGAAAGAAGAGGAAGAGATCTACACCAGATTGTTTGTAAGTATAATTTTATTTTTACAGATAAACCGTGGATTCTACATGGACAAGTAGACGTGAATCACAGCGTTGGAGGTAGGTAAGTATGTGAGTGTGTAAGTGTGTGTAATTAAAATTTTACTTTCACGGTGTGTGTCTACTGTTTTTTTTGGGGTATTTTTTTTGTAGTAGTACTACAGGTACCAGCGGGCCCGTTCTTTCCCCGCATGCTGGTACTTGTGGTTCTCCAAGTACCAGCTTGTGGGGGAGGATTGCTGGGACTTGTAGTTCTCCTATAAAAAACAATATTCTATTTTTTACACAAAGGCTATCAGCCTCCCATCCACTGCCCATGGATGGGGGGGACAGCCTCAGGCTTCACCCCTGGTCCTTGGGTGGCTGGAGGGGGGGACCCCTTGATTTAAAGGGTCCCCACTCCTCCAGGGTACCCTGGCCAGGGGTGACTAGTTATTGGGGGTAATGCCACGGCCGCAGGGACCTATATAAAAGTGTCCCCCGGCAGTGGCATTATCTCTCTGGCTAGTGGAGCTGGTTTAAAAAATACGGTGGACCCCTACATCTTTTGTCTCCCATATTTTTTGAACCAGGACCGGACGCAGAGCCCGGTGCTGGTTGTTTAAATATGGGCGGACCCTACGCAATTTTTCCCCTGTATTTTTAAAACCAGGACCGGCTCAAAGAGCTCGAGGCTGAATATGCTTAGGAGGGTGGACCCCACGCAATTTTTTTTAAATTTGTTTTAAGGAAAACAGACCCTTTCCCACAGATAAGCATGCACGGATCTCACTGATCCATGCATGACTATCCAAACACACCAGGAAAAAGCAGGTCTATTATTTTGCTGCTTTTTTTTTACGATTTGCAAAAAAATATGACCACAATTGAACATTCACTGACAAACACCAAAATACGAATGAATAGTAAATCACTGTGTTGTATGAACAAACAGCCGCGTTTGACCGATGGTCTATTCATTTGTATTTCTGCCCTCTGCCGTGAAAACAATTACGAATAGCCCCAACACTACTGAGATTTGTGCTTAGTAAATTCCCGTGTTAACACTTTGAAAAAAAAACAAAAAGCAATCTCGGACAAAATCGGGACTTTAGTAAATAAACCCCGAGTGGTGCTGTGTTGTGCTGCATCAGTCCAGTGTGTAGTGTCTTGTGCTGCATCAGTCCAGTCACAGTGGTGGTGTCCTCTGCTGCCATATGTCCAGTGCTGCTGTATAAGTCCAGTCCATTGCAATGGTGTTGTGTTGTCCTGCATCAGTCCAGTGGTGGTGTCCCTTTGCTGCTGTATAAGTCCAGTGGTTCTGCCATATATGCCCAGTGATACTGCCGTATATGTCCAGTGATACTGCTGTATAAATCCAGTGATACTGCTGTATAAATCCAGTGGTACTGGCGTATAAATCCAGTCCAGTGATACTGCCGTATAAGTCCAGTGATACTGCCGTATATGTCCAGTGGTACTGCCATATAAATCCAGTGATACTTTCATATAGGACCAGTGGTACTGCCATATAATTCCAGTGATACTGGCGTATATGTCCAGTGGTACTGCCGTATAAATCCAGTGGTACTGTCGTATAAATCCAGTCCAGTGATACTGCCGTATATGTCCAGTGATACTGCTGTATACGGCACTGCTCTATAATTCCAGTGATACTGCCGTATAATTCCATTGGTACTGCCGTATAATTCCAGTGATACTGCCGTATTATTCCAGTGATACTGCGGTATAATTCCAGTGGTACTGGCATGTAATTCCAGTGATACTGGTGTATAAATCCAGTGATACTGCCGTATATGTATAGTGATACTGCCGTATATGTCCAGCCATACTGCCGTATAATTCCAGTGATACTGCCATATAATTCCACTGGTACTACCGTATAATTCCAATGATACTAATGTATGAATCCAGTGATACTGCCGTATAAATCCAGTGATACTGGCGTATAAATCCAGTGATACTGCCATATAATTCCAGTGATACTGCTGTATAATTCCACTGGTACTGTTGTATAAATCTAGTGGTACTGGCATATAAATATAGTCAAGTAATACTGCCATATATGTCCAGTGATACTGCCATATGAATCCAGTGATACTGATGTTTATGTCCAGTGGTACTGCCATATAATTCCAGTGATACTGCCGCATTAATCCAGTGGTACTGGCTTATAAATCCAGTCCAGTGATACTGCCGTATGAGTCCAGTGATACTGCCGTATATGTCCAGTTGTACTGCCATATAAATCCAATGATACTGCCGTATATATCCAGTGGTACTGCCATATAATTCCAGTGATGCTGCCGTATAATTCCAGTGACACGGCCATATAAATCAAGTGATGCTGCCGTATAATTCCAGTGGTACTGGCATATAAATACAGTGGTACTGCATATAATTCCAGTGAACTGCCGTATAATTCCAGTGATACTGCTGTATAATCCCAGTGATTCTGCCGTATAATTCTAGTGGTACTGCCGTATAAATCCAGTGGTACTGCCGTATAAATCTGGTCCAGTTGTACTGCCGTATGAGTCCAGTGATACTGCCGTATATGTCTAGTGGTACTGTCGTATAAATCCAGTCCAGTGGTGCTGCCATATAAATTCAGTGGTGCTGTCCTGTGCTGTATATTACTTACTCCAAATAAAGGGGTTATTAATATTTAATCCAAATAATTTTTACAGGGTTTGCCTTGTATGGTGTAGAGCTATGCTCTCCTTTGCTGCATTTTGTTATATAACTCCAGAAAAATAATGGAGAACAAAAATTTGGAGGATAAAATAGGGAAAGATCAAGAACCACTTCCTTCCACTGCTCTTGCTGCTGGGAGTCGATCGTCTTTCCAGAGGGAAAGTCGGAAGACCACTTGTACTACTACTACTAAGCAAATGACTGTCCAACAGTCCTTTGCAAGGAAGATGAAATATGACAGCAGTCATCCTTTAGCAAAGCGGATAACTGAGGCCTTGACAGCTATGTTGGTGTTAGACGTGCATCCGGTATCCACTATTAGTGCAGTGGAACTGCAGTACCAACCTTTGATGGGCCAGGTGTTTTGCCGCACACTTGTGTTGCTTAGCTTAGTCATACAGCTACCTCATTGCACCTCTTTTACTTCTTTGCAAGATGTGCTGTTTGGGGACTATTTTTTTTAAGTGCCATCCTGTCTGCCACTGCAGTGCCACTCCTAGATGGGCCAGGTGTTTGTGCCGCACACTTGTGTTGCTTAGCTTAGTCATACAGTTACCTCATTGTACCTCTTTTACTTCTTTGCATGATGTGTTGTTTGGGACTATTTTTTTAATTGCCATCCTATCTGCCTCTGCAGTGCCACTCCTAGATGGGCCAGGTGTGTTTGTTGCCATTCACTTTTGTCACTTAGCTTAGTCTCATTGCACCTCTATTACTTCTTTGCATGATGTGCTGTTTGGGGACTATATTTTTTAAGTGCCATCCTGTATGCCACTGCAGTGCCACTCCTAGATGGGTCAGGTGTTTGTGCCACACACTTGTGTAGCTTAGCTTAGTCATACAGCTACCTCATTGCATCTCTTTTACTTCTTTGCATGATGTGTTGTTTGGGGCTATTTTTTTAAGTGCCATCCTGTCTGCCACTGCAGTGCCACTCCTACATGGACCAGGTGTTTGTGCTGTACACTTGTGTCACTTTGATTAGTCATACAGCTACCTCATTGCACCTCTCTTACTTCTTTGCATGATGTGCTGTTTGGGGATTTTTTTTTAAGTGCGATCCTGTCTGACACTGCAGTGCCACTCCTAGATAGGCCAGGTGTTTGTGTCGCACACTTGTGTCGCTTAGCTTAGTCATACAGCTACCTCATTGCACTTCTTTTACTTCTTTGCATGATGTGCTGTTTGTGGACTATTTTTATTAAGTGCCATCCTGTCTGCCACTGCAGTGCCACTCCTAGATGGGCCAGGTGTTTGTGCCACAGAGTGGTTTAGCTTAGCTTAGTCATACAGCTACCTCATTGCACCTCTTTTACTTCTATGCATGATGTGCTGTTTGGGGCCTATTTTTTTAAGTGCCATCTTGACTGACACTGCAGTGCCACTCCTATATGGGCCAGGTGTTTGTGCTGCACTCTTGTGTCACTTAGCTTAGTCATACAGCCACCTTGGTGCAATCTTTTGTCCTAAAAACAATATTGTGAGGTGTGAGGTGTACAGAATAGACTAGAAATGAGTGGATATGAATTTTATTGAGGTTAATAATACCATAGGATCAAACATACCCCCAAAATCTGTGATTTTAGCTGGTTTTATATTTAAAAAATAATAATCATCCAGATCCAAAACCAAAATATGGAAGCGTGGTTTTGGCAAAACCAATCCAGATTCAAAACACGATTATGGAACCAGAACCAAAACACAAAACACGAAAAGTGCCCACCGCACATCTCTAATATAAATATATATATTAGTGATGAGCGGGTTCGGTTTCTCGGAAACCGAACCCCACCGAACTTCACGCTTTTTACACGGGTCCGAGGCAGACTCGGATCTTCCCGCCTTGCTCGGCTAACCCGAGCGCGCCCGAACGTCATCATCCCGCTGTCGGATTCTCGCGAGGCTCGGATTCTATCGCGAGACTCGGATTCTATATAAGGAGCCGCGCGTCGCCGCCATTTTCACACGTGCATTGAGATTGATAGGGAGAGGACGTGGCTGGCGTCCTCTCCGTTTAGAATAGAAATAGATAGTGAGAGTGAGATACTTGATTTACTGGAGCTTAGGAGTACTCAGAGAGTGCAGAGTTTACTAGTGACTGACCAGTGACCACCAGTGCAGTTTTATTATTATTTAATATAATCCGTTCTCTGCCTGAAAAAAACGATACACAGTGACACAGTATACCATATCTGTGCTCAGCCTCAGTGTGCTGCATCATCTATGTATATCTGACTGTGCTGAGTGCACACTGCTCACACAGCTTAATTGTGGGGGAGACTGGGGAGCAGTTATAGCAGGAGTACATATATTTAACAGTGCACACTTTTGCTGCCAGAGTGCCACTGCCCGTGTGACTGACCAGTGACCAGTGACCACCAGTATATTGTGATTGTCTGCCTGAAAAAGTTAAACACTCGTCGTGTGGTGTTTTTATTCTATAAACGCATTCTGCTGACAGTGTCCAGCAGGTCCGTCATTATATAATATATACCTGTCCTGCAGTAGTGATATATATATATTTTTTATATCATTATCATCCAGTCTATACTAGCAGCAGACGCAGTACGGTAGTCCACGGCTGTAGCTACCTCTGTGTCGGCAGTCGCTCGTCCATAATTGTATACCTACCTGTGGTGGTTTTTTTTCTTTCTATCTTCTTCATACTAGTAGTTAACTTTAGGAGTCTGCAGTGCTGACAGTGTCCAGCAGGTCCGTCACTATATAATATATACCTGTCCGGCTGCAGTAGTGATATATATATGTTTTTTATATCATTATCATCCAGTCTATATTAGCAGCAGACGCAGTACGGTAGTCCACGGCCGTAGCTACCTCTGTGTCGGCAGTCGCTCGTCCATCCATAATTGTATACCACCTACCTGTTGTGTTTTTTTTTTCTATCTTCTTGATACTAGTAGCTTACTTTAGGAGTCTGCAGTGCTGACAGTGTCCAGCAGGTCCGTCATTATATAATATATACCTGTCCTGCAGTAGTGATATATATATATTTTTTATATCATTATCATCCAGTCTATATTAGCAGCAGACGCAGTACGGTAGTCCACGGCTGTAGCTACCTCTGTGTCGGCAGTCGCTCGTCCATCCATAATTGTATACCACCTACCTGTGGTGTTTTTTTTTCTATCTTCTTGATACTAGTAGCTTACTTTAGGAGTGTGCAGTGCTGACAGTGTCCAGCAGGTCCGTCATTATATAATATATACCTGTCCGGCTGCAGTAGTGATATATATATATTTTTTATATCATTATCATCCAGTCTATATTAGCAGCAGACGCAGTACGGTAGTCCACGGCTCTAGCTACCTCTGTGTCGGCAGTCGCTCGTCCATCCATAATTGTATACCACCTACCTGTTGTGTTTTTTTTTTTCTATCTTCTTGATACTAGTAGCTTACTTTAGGAGTCTGCAGTGCTGACAGTGTCCAGCAGGTCCGTCATTATATAATATATACCTGTCCGGCTGCAGTAGTGATATAGATATATTTTTTATATCATTATCATCCAGTCTATATTAGCAGCAGACGCAGTACGGTAGTCCACGGCTGTAGCTACCTCTGTGTCGGCAGTCGCTCGTCAATCCATAATTGTATACCACCTACCTGTGGTGTTTTTTTTTCTATCTTCTTGATACTAGTAGCTTACTTTAGGAGTGTGCAGTGCTGACAGTGTCCAGCAGGTCCGTCATTATATAATATATACCTGTCCGGCTGCAGTAGTGATATATATATATTTTTTATATCATTATCATCCAGTCTATATTAGCAGCAGACGCAGTACGGTAGTCCACGGCTGTAGCTACCTCTGTGTCGGCAGTCGCTCGTCCATCCATAATTGTATACCACCTACCTGTGGTGTTTTTTTTTTCTATCTTCTTGATACTAGTAGCTTACTTTAGGAGTCTGCAGTGCTGACAGTGTCCAGCAGGTCCGTCATTATATAATATATACCTGTCCGGCTGCAGTAGTGATATAGATATATTTTTTATATCATTATCATCCAGTCTATATTAGCAGCAGACGCAGTACGGTAGTCCACGGCTGTAGCTACCTCTGTGTCGGCAGTCGCTCGTCAATCCATAATTGTATACCACCTACCTGTGGTGTTTTTTTTTCTATCTTCTTGATACTAGTAGCTTACTTTAGGAGTGTGCAGTGCTGACAGTGTCCAGCAGGTCCGTCATTATATAATATATACCTGTCCGGCTGCAGTAGTGATATATATATATTTTTTATATCATTATCATCCAGTCTATATTAGCAGCAGACGCAGTACGGTAGTCCACGGCTGTAGCTACCTCTGTGTCGGCAGTCGCTCGTCCATCCATAATTGTATACCACCTACCTGTGGTGTTTTTTTTTTCTATCTTCTTGATACTAGTAGCTTACTTTAGGAGTCTGCAGTGCTGACAGTGTCCAGCAGGTCCGTCATTATATAATATATACCTGTCCGGCTGCAGTAGTGATATAGATATATTTTTTATATCATTATCATCCAGTCTATATTAGCAGCAGACGCAGTACGGTAGTCCACGGCTGTAGCTACCTCTGTGTCGGCAGTCGCTCGTCCATCCATAATTGTATACCACCTACCTGTGGTGTTTTTTTTTCTCTATCTTCTTGATACTAGTAGCTTACTTTAGGAGTCTGCAGTGCTGACAGTGTCCAACAGGTCCGTCATTATATAATATATACCTGTCCGGCTGCAGTAGTGATATATATATATATTTTTTATATCATTATCATCCAGTCTATATTAGCAGCAGACGCAGTACGGTAGTCCACGGCTGTAGCTACCTCTGTGTCGGCAGTCGCTCGTCCATCCATAATTGTATACCACCTACCTGTGGTGTTTTTTTTTCTATCTTCTTGATACTAGTAGCTTACTTTAGGAGTGTGCAGTGCTGACAGTGTCCAGCAGGTCCGTCATTATATAATATATACCTGTCCGGCTGCAGTAGTGATATAGATATATTTTTTATATCATTATCATCCAGTCTATATTAGCAGCAGACGCAGTACGGTAGTCCACGGCTCTAGCTACCTCTGTGTCGGCAGTCGCTCGTCCATCCATAATTGTATACCACCTACCTGTTGTGTTTTTTTTTTTCTATCTTCTTGATACTAGTAGCTTACTTTAGGAGTCTGCAGTGCTGACAGTGTCCAGCAGGTCCGTCATTATATAATATATACCTGTCCGGCTGCAGTAGTGATATAGATATATTTTTTATATCATTATCATCCAGTCTATATTAGCAGCAGACGCAGTACGGTAGTCCACGGCTGTAGCTACCTCTGTGTCGGCAGTCGCTCGTCAATCCATAATTGTATACCACCTACCTGTGGTGTTTTTTTTTTCTATCTTCTTGATACTAGTAGCTTACTTTAGGAGTGTGCAGTGCTGACAGTGTCCAGCAGGTCCGTCATTATATAATATATACCTGTCCGGCTGCAGTAGTGATATATATATATTTTTTATATCATTATCATCCAGTCTATATTAGCAGCAGACGCAGTACGGTAGTCCACGGCTGTAGCTACCTCTGTGTCGGCAGTCGCTCGTCCATCCATAATTGTATACCACCTACCTGTGGTGTTTTTTTTTTCTATCTTCTTGATACTAGTAGCTTACTTTAGGAGTCTGCAGTGCTGACAGTGTCCAGCAGGTCCGTCATTATATAATATATACCTGTCCGGCTGCAGTAGTGATATAGATATATTTTTTATATCATTATCATCCAGTCTATATTAGCAGCAGACGCAGTACGGTAGTCCACGGCTGTAGCTACCTCTGTGTCGGCAGTCGCTCGTCCATCCATAATTGTATACCACCTACCTGTGGTGTTTTTTTTTCTCTATCTTCTTGATACTAGTAGCTTACTTTAGGAGTCTGCAGTGCTGACAGTGTCCAGCAGGTCCGTCATTATATAATATATACCTGTCCGGCTGCAGTAGTGATATATATATATTTTTTATATCATTATCATCCAGTCTATATTAGCAGCAGACGCAGTACGGTAGTCCACGGCTGTAGCTACCTCTGTGTCGGCAGTCGCTCGTCCATCCATAATTGTATACCACCTACCTGTGGTGTTTTTTTTTCTATCTTCTTGATACTAGTAGCTTACTTTAGGAGTCTGCAGTGCTGACAGTGTCCAGCAGGTCCGTCATTATATAATATATACCTGTCCGGCTGCAGTAGTGATATATATATATTTTTTATATCATTATCATCCAGTCTATATTAGCAGCAGACGCAGTACGGTAGTCCACGGCTGTAGCTACCTCTGTGTCGGCAGTCGCTCGTCCATCCATAATTGTATACCACCTACCTGTGGTGTTTTTTTTCTCTATCTTCTTGATACTAGTAGCTTACTTTAGGAGTCTGCAGTGCTGACAGTGTCCAGCAGGTCCGTCATTATATAATCTATACCTGTCCGGCTGCAGTAGTGATATATATATATTTTTTATATCATTATCATCCAGTCTATATTAGCAGCAGACGCAGTACGGTAGTCCACGGCTGTAGCTACCTCTGTGTCGGCAGTCGCTTGTCCATCCATAATTGTTTACCACCTACCTGTGGTGTTTTTTTTTCTATCTTCTTGATACTAGTAGCTTACTTTAGGAGTCTGCAGTGCTGACAGTGTCCAGCAGGTCCGTCATTATATAATATATACCTGTCCGGATGCAGTAGTGATATATATATATATATTTTTTATATCATTATCATCCAGTCTATATTAGCAGCAGACGCAGTACGGTAGTCCACGGCTGTAGCTACCTCTGTGTCGGCAGTCGCTCGTCCATCCATAAGTATACTAGTATCCATCCATCTCCATTGTTTACCTGAGGTGCCTTTTAGTTGTGCCTATTAAAATATGGAGAACAAAAATGTTGAGGTTCCAAAAATAGGGAAAGATCAAGATCGACTTCCACCTCGTGCTGAAGCTGCTGCCACTAGTCATGGCCGAGACGATGAAATGCCATCAAAGTCGTCTGCCAAGGCCGATGCCCAATGTCATAGTACAGAGCATGTAAAATCCAAAACACCAAATATCAGTAAAAAAAGGACTCAAAAATCTAAAATAAAATTGTCGGAGGAGAAGCGTAAACTTGCCAATATGCCATTTACCACACGGAGTGGCAAGGAACGGCTGAGGCCCTGGCCTATGTTCATGGCTAGTGGTTCAGCTTCACATGAGGATGGAAGCACTCAGCCTCTCGCTAGAAAAATGAAAAGACTTAAGCTGGCAAAAGCACAGCAAAGAACTGTGCGTTCTTCGAAATCACAAATCCACAAGGAGAGTCCAATTGTGTCGTTTGCGATGCCTGACCTTCCCAACAGTGGACGTGAAGAGCATGCGCCTTCCACCATTTGCACGCCCCCTGCAAGTGCTGGAAGGAGCACCCGCAGACCAGTTCCTGATAGTCAGATTGAAGATGTCAGTGTTGAAGTACACCAGGATGAGGAGGATATGGGTGTTGCTGGCGCTGGGGAGGAAATTGACCAGGAGGATTCTGATGGTGAGGTGGTTTGTTTAAGTCAGGCACCCGGGGAGACACCTGTTGTCCGTGGGAGGAATAGGGCCATTGACATGCCTGGTGAAAATACCAAAAAAATCAGCTCTTCGGTGTGGAAGTATTTCAACAGAAATGCGGACAACATTTGTCAAGCCGTGTGTTGCCTTTGTCAAGCTGTAATAAGTAGGGGTAAGGACGTTAACCACCTCGGAACATCCTCCCTTATACGTCACCTGCAGCGCATTCATCATAAGTCAGTGACAAGTTCAAAAACTTTGGGCGACAGCGGAAGCAGTCCACTGACCAGTAAATCCCTTCCTCTTGTAACCAAGCTCACGCAAACCACCCCACCAACTCCCTCAGTGTCAATTTTCTCCTTCCCCAGGAATGCCAATAGTCCTGCAGGCCATGTCACTAGCAATTCTGACGAGTCCTCTCCTGCCTGGGATTCCTCCGATGCATCCTTGCGTGTAACGCCTACTGCTGCTGGCGCTGCTGTTGTTGCTGCTGGGAGTCGATGGTCATCCCAGAGGGGAAGTCGTACTCGTAAGACCACTTTTACTACTTCCACCAAGCAATTGACTGTCCAACAGTCCTTTGCGAGGAAGATGAAATATCACAGCAGTCATCCTGCTGCAAAGTGGATAACTGAGGCCTTGGCATCCTGGGCGGTGAGAAACGTGGTTCCGGTATCCATCATTACTGCAGAGCCAACTAGAGACTTGTTGGAGGTACTGTGTCCCCGGTACCAAATACCATCTAGGTTCCATTTCTCTAGGAAGGCGATACCGAAAATGTACACAGACCTCAGAAAAAGACTCACCAGTGTCCTAAAAAATGCAGTTGTACCCAATGTCCACTTAACCACGGACATGTGGACAAGTGGAGCAGGGCAGGCTCAGGACTATATGACTGTGACAGCCCACTGGGTAGATGTATGGACTCCCGCCGCAAGAACAGCAGCGGCGGCACCAGTAGCAGCATCTCGCAAACGCCAACTCTTTCCTAGGCAGTCTACGCTTTGTATCACCGCTTTCCAGAATACGCACACAGCTAAAAACCTCTTACGGCAACTGAGGAAGATCATCGCAGAATGGCTTACCCCAATTGGACTCTCCTGTGGATTTGTGGCATCGGACAACGCCAGCAATATTGTGTGTGCATTAAATCTGGGCAAATTCCAGCACGTCCCATGTTTTGCACATACCTTGAATTTGGTGGTGCAGAATTATTTAAAAAACGAGAGGGGCGTGCAAGAGATGCTGTCGGTGGCCAGAAGAATTGCGGGACACTTTCGGCGTACAGGCACCACGTACAGAAAACTGGAGCACCACCAAAAACGCCTGTACCTGCCCTGCCATCATCTGAAGCAAGAAGTGGTAACGAGGTGGAATTCAACCCTCTATATGCTTCAGAGGTTGGAGGAGCAGCAAAAGGCCATTCAAGCCTATACAACTGAGCACGATATAGGAGGTGGAATGCACCTGTCTCAAGCGCAGTGGAGAATGATTTCAACGTTGTGCAAGGTTCTGCAACCTTTTGAACTTGCCACACGTGAAGTCAGTTCAGACGCTGCCAGCCTGAGTCAGGTCATTTCCCTCATCAGGCTTTTGCAGAAGAAGCTGGAGACATTGAAGGAGGAGCTAACACAGAGCGATTCCGCTAGGCATGTGGGACTTGTGGATGGAGCCCTTAATTCGCTTAACAAGGATTCACGGGTGGTCAATCTGTTGAAATCAGAGCACTACATTTTGTCCACCGTGCTCGATCCTAGATTTAAAACCTACCTTGGATCTCTCTTCCCGGCAGACACAAGTCTTCTGGGGTTCAAAGAACTGCTGGTGACAAAATTGTCAAGTCAAGCGGAACGCGACCTGTCAACATCTCCTCCTTCACATTCTCCCGCAACTGGGGGTGCGAGGAAAAGGCTCAGAATTCCGAGCCCACCCGCTGGCGGTGATGCAGGGCAGTCTGGAGCGACTGCTGATGCTGACATCTGGTCCGGACTGAAGGACCTGACAACGATTACGGACATGTCATCTACTGTCACTGCATATGATTCTCTCCCCATTGAAAGAATGGTGGAGGATTATATGAGTGACCGCATCCAAGTAGGCACGTCAGACAGTCCGTACTTATACTGGCAGGAAAAAGAGGCAATTTGGAGGCCCTTGCACAAACTGGCTTTATTCTACCTAAGTTGCCCTCCCACAAGTGTGTACTCCGAAAGAGTGTTTAGTGCCGCCGCTCACCTTGTCAGCAATCGGCGTACGAGGTTACATCCAGAAAATGTGGAGAAGATGATGTTCATTAAAATGAATTATAATCAATTCCTCCGTGGAGACATTGACCAGCAGCAATTGCCTCCACAAAGTACACAGGGAGCTGAGATGGTGGATTCCAGTGGGGACGAATTGATAATCTGTGAGGAGGGGGATGTACACGGTGATATATCGGAGGATGATGATGAGGTGGACATCTTGCCTCTGTAGAGCCAGTTTGTGCAAGGAGAGATTAATTGCTTCTTTTTTGGTGGGGGTCCAAACCAACCCGTCATTTCAGTCACAGTCGTGTGGCAGACCCTGTCACTGAAATGATGGGTTGGTTAAAGTGTGCATGTCCTGTTTATACAACATAAGGGTGGGTGGGAGGGCCCAAGGACAATTCCATCTTGCACCTCTTTTTTCTTTCATTTTTCTTTGCGTCATGTGCTGTTTGGGGAGTAGTTTTTGGAAGGGCCATCCTGCGTGACACTGCAGTGCCACTCCTAGATGGGCCAGGTGTTTGTGTCGGCCACTTGGGTCGCTTATCTTAGTCACACAGCTACCTCATTGCGCCTCTTTTTTTCTTTGCGTCATGTGCTGTTTGGGGGGTGTTTTTTGGAAGGGCCATCCTGCGTGACACTGCAGTGCCACTCCTAGATGGGCCAGGTGTTTGTGTCGGCCACTTGGGTCGCTTATCTTAGTCACACAGCTACCTCATTGCGCCTCTTTTTTTCTTTGCGTCATGTGCTGTTCGGGGGGTGTTTTTTGGAAGGGCCATCCTGCGTGACACTGCAGTGCCACTCCTAGATGGGCCAGGTGTTTGTGTCGGCCACTAGGGTCGCTTATCTTAGTCACACAGCTACCTCATTGCGCCTCTTTTTTTTCTTCTTTGCGTCATGTGCTGTTTGGGGAGTAGTTTTTTAAAGGGCCATCCTGCGTGACACTGCAGTGCCACTCCTAGATGGGCCAGGTGTTTGTGTCGGCCACTTGGGTCGCTGAGCTTAGTCATCCAGCGACCTCGGTGCAAATTTTAGGACTAAAAATAATATTGTGAGGTGTGAGGTGTTCAGAATAGACTGAAAATGAGTGGAAATTATGGTTATTGAGGTTAATAATACTTTGGGATCAAAATGACCCCCAAATTCTATGATTTAAGCTGTTTTTTAGGGTTTTTTGAAAAAAACACCCGAATCCAAAACACACCCGAATCCGACAAAAAAAATTCGGTGAGGTTTTGCCAAAACGCGTTCGAACCCAAAACATGGCCTCGGAACCGAACCCAAAACCAAAACACAAAACCCGAAAAATTTCCGGTGCTTATCACTAATATATATACCTGACGAAAATGCCATCTGAATAAACGGGCATTGAAACGTTGTGTTCTAAAACCTCTGCTTCTGTGAATCAGTGGAGTGCCGCACCACCATGTGTCCACTATATATATATATATATATATATATATATACTAGGTGCTACATCGTGCCCTACGGGCGCTCTTCACACCGTCGCAAGGGTCTACGCCCCCCTTAACCCTTGCATGCCTCTCTGGGGATCAATATTTGTATTATATGGAGTATTACCTGCATTCCTTTGTTAGTGGTTAAATATTGAACAATGAAAGGGCGTGCGATGGTGAAGGAGGTGCAGCCCCTTGTGACTGCGTGAACAGCACCTGCAGGGCATGATGTATAGAATGTAGCGGATGGGAGAGGGTATCTGTAGATGCTGCTGGTAGAGGGGGAGGTGGATGCAGGGGGGGGCCCGGATGGGGAAGAGTCGGGAGGTGCTGCGGGTGGGTGAGGGGCAGAGGAGTGGGGGCTGCAGATGGGGGAGGGGTCCGGAGGCACTGCAGGTGGGGGAGGGGCAGGTGCAGGGATATTGCGGATGGGTGAAGGGTTCCGGAGGTGCTGTGGGATGGTAAGGGGCGGGGGTGCCTGGGGGGGTAGGGGGTCCGGAGGAGCCATGGGTGGGTGAGGGGCAGGTGCAGGTGGTGTGGCGGATGGGGAAGGGGGTCCGGAGGCGCTGCAGGTGGTGGAGGAGCAGGTGTGGGGGTGCCATGGGTGGGGGAGAGGTGGGAGAGTGGGGGGGACCACGGATGGAGGAGGGTGTCTGCAGATGCTGTGGGTGTATGGGGGCAGGTGTGGGGGGAGACATATATGGGAGGTGGATGGTGGAGGGGGTCTGGAGGTGCTGTGGGTGGTGGAGGGGTGGGGGAGTGGGAGCCGCGGGTGGTGTAGGGGGTCTGGAGGCACAGCATGTGGGGGAGGGGTGGAATGCCGCATGTAGTGGAGGGGAAGGTGCGGAGGTGTGGTGCATTGGGGGAGGGGTCTGGAGGTGCTGCGGGTACTGTACCTGGCAAAAAGGTAGTTGGAGGGTATGCAGTAACAGGGCCAGGACAGGGGTGACAGGGTCAGAACAGGGGTGACAGGGCAAGGACAGGAGTGACGGGGCCAGGACAAATATGACAGGGACAGGATAGGGGTGACAGGGCAGGGTTGGGGTGGCAGGACCAGGACAGGGGTGACAGGGCCAGGATAGGGTTGACAGGGCAAGCACAGGGGTGACAGGGCCAAGATAGGGGTAACAGGGCCAGGATAAGGGTGACAGGGCCAGGATAAGGGTGAAAGGGCTAGGATAAGGGTAACAGGGCAAGGCCAGGGGTGACAGGGCAAGGCCAGGGGTGACAGGGACATGACAGAACATAGGGCACGGGAGAGATTGGTATTAGGGACAAAACAGTGGTGACAGACAGATGTGTCTTATCGGAGTCACTGCTGCTTGCTGCTGCTGTTCCACTCCAACCTGTTGGGATCTGCTGCTGGTGGAGACTTGGCATGGCTGACTCTCTCAGGCTGGAGTCCTGCTTCCTCTGCCCGTCAGCATCCCTCCCCCCTCCTCAGTCACACACCGCGGACCTCGCGAGGCTGCTGGGCACTGTGGTAAGGGGAGACTGGGAGTGACTGGTTAGCCCCCAGGAGACGCTGCGGCTGGAGGGAGGAGGGGGTCATAGCATGCACGCGGCGCTGATCTCGCGGCTGCCGGGCACTGTGGTAAGGGGAGACTGGGAGTGACTGGTTAGCCCCCAGTAGATGCTGCTGCTGGAGGGAGGAGGGGGTCGGAGCATGCAAGCAGCGCGGACTTCTGCAGCGCTGCCCGCCGGCAAAAGTGTGTGTAGGAGCTGGGCACACCTCACTGCGGGCAGCAGCGCTGCAGCTAGCGGTGGGGTTGCCAGGGCTGGAGATAACAGAGGCAGTATGGAACCTGCACAGCGGCAGGTGCCCCACAAAACTGCAGCTAAGAAGCGTGGAGTGTGCCAGAAAGTGACGCTCCTCCGCGCCAGAGAGACCCTGCTGAGTTTGCTGATGTGGGGGGTCAAGCACACAGTGAGCCGGTGCGCATCTGTCTGTACGGCATACCCTCTCACAAACCCCCATACCTCCCAACTGTCCCAATTTTCACAGGACAGTCCCATTTTTGGGGGTCTGTCCCGCTATCCCACCCACGGGCCGCTGTGTCCCACGGTGGGGGGGCAGTTGGGAAGCTCCTGTACTCGCTGTTCTGCTAAGCAGAGCAGCGGTGAATAGACACTGTGCGCATGCGCACAGCGTCTATTTAGTGGAGACAGAGGGAGAGGGGGCATCAGGGGGTATGGATTAAGGGGGTATCCGGCAGCAGAGCCGGATTAAGGGGGGTGCCCAGGGGGTACGTACCGCGGGCCTCACAGTTTTAGGCCCCCCCCCCCCCGGCTGGAGTAGCTCTGTCCCAGCTCTGAAGCTCCCCCGTCCTACCAGCCACAGCAGCAGCATTGAGCTACAGTCAGCACACGCTGCTGCGTGTTGGTAGGTCTGTGGTATTGCAGGGAGGCAGCAGTCTCCCTGCTTTCTTCTGCCTGTGCGGGTGTGTAGGGGGGAGCGACCAACCCATCTGGATTTACCCCTAGCTGAGGGGCCAAAATCCCATAAAAAAAATCCCGGAATTTGCATAAGGGGGCATGGCCACACTTCCCGCGATTAGGCCACATCCCCAAACCCACAGCAGGCACAGCAATGAGATAGGGCCCCCCTGTCTCAAGTGCCCTGGGCCCCCCGGACTCATAATCCGGCCCTGGGGGCATGCCAGCAGCTCACGGAGCGCTGGGCATGCCCCCTCACTGATTAAAATGGGGGTGTGGCTCGCGATTGCGGTCCTCTGTGAAGCCACGCCCCTTTTGGTGGCCACTCCCCTTTTTGCCACGTGTGTGTCCCTTCTTCTGCCTGAAGAAAGCTGGGAGGTATGCACCCCTGTCTGCCTGAAGAAAGCTGGGAGGTATGCACCCCTGTCTGCCTGAAGAAAGCTGGGAGGTATGCACCCCTCCCTGTACCATGCCAATACCATCTGCTTCTGCTCCTAGTCTCCTATAGATTTGCCCAGATCTGTGACTCATTTGACTAAATCCGCCAAATGTTGTGACTCCGCCCAGCGTTAGCAAATGAGGCACAAAGTCACAGATCTGGGCTATTATATAGGAGATATATACAGTTGTGCCCAGAAGTTTACATACCCTAGCAGAATTTGTGATTTTCTGGCCATTTGTCAGAGAATATGAATGATAGTAACATAGTATTTGAGGCTGAATAGAGGCAAATTGCCCATCGTGTTCAACCTGTTTTAAGTTGTGATGATTCTACATACTTGCTAAATAATGTTTTATGACTAGTTAGCTACTATAACTCATGTTACCCCCAGATTAACCATGTTGATATTTTAAGTATTATAACCTTGGATAGCTTTTTCATTCAGAAATTTATCCATTCCTTTTTTAAATCCAATTACAGAATCCGCCATTATCACATTCCCTGGCAGGGAATTCCACATCCTGATTGCCCTAACAGTGAAGAACCCTTTCCTCCGTTGCGTTCGGAACTTTCTCTCCTCCAGTTGCAGCGAGTGCCCACGTGTCCTAAACTGTGTTCTTTTAAGAAATAATTCCTCTGATAACTCTTTGTGATGTCCCTTTACATATTTGAAGATATTAATAATATCTCCTCTTAGGCGCCTCTTTTCGAGTGTATACATATTCAGCCCTTTCCTTATAGTTTAGTCCTTCTAGGCCTTTAATCAATTTAGTAGCTCGCCTTTGAGCACTTTCGAGTTCACTGATGTCTTTTTTATACAATGGTGCCCAAAACTGAACACAATATTCCAGGTGCGGATGTACCAATGCCTTATACAGCAGCATGATTACATCCGAGTCCCTTGTCTCAATTCCCCTTTTTATGCACGCTAGCACCTTACTTGCCTTCTTTACTGCGTTTTGACATTGTGTATGGTTATTAAGCCTATTATCAATTAAATATATCCCCAAATCTTTTTCCAACTCTGTTTCCCCTAGGCATTCCTCATTTAATATGTAGGATGCAAGTTTGTTTTTAGTCCCAAAATGCGTAACCTTGCATTTGTCTGTATTGAACCTCATTTTCCATTTAGACGTCCAGAGTTTAAGTTTAGATAGATCATTCTGCAAGGACTCCACATCCAATTCTGAATTAATTACCTTACACAGTTTAGTATCATCTGCAAAGATTGACACTGTGCTTTCCAGGCCGATTTCTAGGTCATTGATAAATATGTTCAACAGTAGTGGTCCGAGTACGGACTCTTGTGGTATTCCGCTGACTACTGGGGACCAGGCTGAGGACTTCCCATTGACATCTTCTCGCTGTACCCTGCTATCCAACCAACTGCTTATCCATGTGCAAATAGTTTTTCCTAGGCCAATCTCCTTTAATTTGATCATCAGTCTCCTGTGAGGAACTGTATCGAAGGCTTTTGCAAAATCTAGGAAGACCACATCCACTGCTTTTCCTTGATCAAGATTATTGCTCACTTCCTCGTAGAAGCTAATTAAGTTAGTCTGACATGACCTGTCCCTCACAAACCCATGCTGGTTCTTGTTAATAATCCTAGTGGACTTTAGATACTCCTGTATGACGTCCCTTAGAATTCCTTCCAATATTTTCCCCACTATAGATGTTAAACTAACTGGTCTGTAGTTTCCCGGAAGATTGGCACTACCTCAGCTATACGCCAATCCTTCGGTACCATGCCTGATCTAATTGAACTATTGAAAATCAAGTATAGGGGTCATGCTAGGTGTGAACTAAGCTCCATAAGAACCCTCGGGTGAAGTCCATCAGGACCAGGTGATTTATTAATCTTATTTTTGCTTAGTCTCTCCCGGATTACTTCTTCGCTTAAACAAGTATCTAACCATGAATCATAACTGTCACAATTGTTATGCTCTACTCCCACCATCAGTTCTTCACTGGTGAATACTGATGAAAAGAATTTGTTCAGTATTTCCGCTTTTATTTCGTCATCATTTATCAATTCTCCTAATTCATCTTTTAATGGACCTATATTCTCCTTTTTTAACCTTTTACTGTTTATGTATTTAAAAAACTTTTTAGGATTGGTTTTACTCTCTATAGCGATTTGCTTTTCATTTTCCATTTTAGCTGCTCTTATTGCTTTTTTGCATTTCTTATTACACTCCTTGTAATACTTGAAAGACTCCTCCTTTCCATTAGATTTAAATGCTTTGAAAGCCCGCTTTTTTTATCCATTTCTGCCTTAACCTTCTTGTTAAGCCACATTGGTTTGAGTTTAATACTCCTGCGTTTACTGCCCATGGGAATAAAATTATGAATATTGCTATCCAGCAACCCTTTTAAAACATCCCACATTTCCGAAGTGTTCTTGTTATTAAACAGAACCTCCCACTCTATGTCGTTAAGTGCACATCTAAGCATACTGAAATTATCCTTCCTAAAGTTAAAAGTTTTGGTGGAACCCCTGTAGCTATGTTTCCTGAAACTGATGTCGAATGTGATCATATAGTGATCACTGTTACCCAAAGTCTCCCCAACTTTAGTGTTTGATATATGTCTACATTATTAGTAATTACTAGATCCAGGGTAGTTTTACCCCTAGTTGGGTCCTCGACTAATAATAACTCACAAACTTTTCTTTCACTCATGGTTAGTGGTTGGGTGAAGCCATTTATTGTCAAACAACTGTGTTTACTCTTTTTAAATCATAATGACAACAGAAACTACCCAAATGACCCTAATCAAAAGTTTACATACCCTGGAGATTTTGGCCTGATAACATGCACACAAGTTGACACAAACGGGTTTGAATGGCTACTAAAGGTAACCATCCTCACCTGTGATCTGTTTACTTGTAATCAGTGTGTGTATAAAAGGTCAGTGAGTTTCTGGACTCCTGAAAGACCCTTGCATCTTTCATCCAGTGCTGCACTGACGTGTCTGGATTCTGAGTCATGGGGAAAGCAAAAGAATTGTCAAAAGATCTGCGGGAAAAGGTAATTAAACTGTATAAAACAGGAAAGGGATATAAAAAGATAGCCAAGCAATTCAGAATGCCAATCAGCAGTGTTCAAACTCTTAATAAGAAGTGGAAAATTAGGGATTCTGTGGAAACCAAATCACGATCAGATAGACCAACAAAAATTTCAGCCACAACTGCCAGGAAAATTGTTTGAGATGCAAAGAAAAATCCACAAATAACTTCAGCTGAAATACAGGACTCTCTGAAAAAATGTGGTGTGGTTGTTTCAAGATGCACAATAAGGAGGCATTTGAAGAAAAATGGGCTGCATGGTTGAGTCGCCAGAAGAAAGCCATTACTATGCAAATGCCACAAAGCATCCCGCTTACAGTACTCCAAACAGCACAGAGACAAGCCTCAAAACTTCTGGAACAAAGTCATTTGGAGTGATGAGACCAAAATGTAACTTTTTGGCCACAACCATAAACGGTACATTTGGAGAGGAGTCAACAAGGCCTATGATGAAAGGTACACCATTCCTACTGTGAAACACGGAGATGGATCGCTGATGTTTTGGGGATGTGTGAGCTACAAAGGCACTGGAAACTTGGTCAAAATTGAAGGCAAGATGAATGCAGCATGTTAGCAGAAAATACTGGAGGAAAATTTACACTCATCAGCCCGGAAGCTGCGCATGGGACATACTTGGACGTTCCAACATGACAATGATCCAAAACACAAGATCAAGTCGACCTGTCATTGGCTACAGCAGAATAAAGTGAAGGTTCTGGAGTGGCCATCTCAGTCTCCTGACCTCAATATCATTGAGCTACTCTGGGGAGATCTCAAACGTGCAGTTCATGCAAGATAGCCCAAGAATTAACAGGAACTGAAGGCTTTTTGCCAAGAAGAATGGACAGCTTTACCATCTGAGAAAATAAAGAGCTGTCATTGATGTTAAAGGGGGCAATACACGGTATTAAGAACTGGGGTATGTAAACTTTTGATCAGGGTCATTTGGGTAGTTTCTGTTGTCATTATGATTTAAAAAGAGTAAACACAGATGTTTGACAATAAATGGCTTCACCCAACCACTAACCATGAGTGAAAGAAAAGTTTGTGAGTTATCATTCATATTTTCTGACAAATGGCCAGAAAATCACAAATTCTGCTAGGGTATGTAAACTTATGAGCATAACTATATATATATATATATATATATATATATATATATACTTAAATAACATCAGTCAGAGTAAGTGAGTGTGAGTGTGTGTTTTACCTCCAGTCCTCTCACTTTTTACTCAGACGGAGGTGAAAGGGTGCTGTTCTGCTTCAATCAATCACTGTGCTGTCAGCGACTCAGCGCTTAATGCAGGGCTGTGTGGGGCTGGAGATAGCTCGGCAGCATGACAACAGTCACAGCTAGTGCGGGCAACTGGTGTACTTTTTCAGCTTGCCGCTGAGGATAGCTGACTACTGCAGCTCCAGCGGCAGCCATCTTTCTGCGGCGTGCAATGCCTCATGGGATTTGTAGTCTCTCTGTTACTGCTCAGCAGTAACAGACATGACTACCAATCCCATGTTACTCCCCTTCCTTCTCTGCTGTGTCAGATGCAGCTGGTTCCCAGCGCCCTATCCAATTCTGCCCCCGAATCACATGCCCCCTAGCCCCCCCTAGTTACGGCCATGCTACGTATAGTGCCATCTAACATGCTGACCCCAGAAAGCCTCTACATTTTTAATTGGTTGCCACTATCCACCTTTTGCAGTCTGAGTTACATCCCGGGCCCCAAATTTATTTCAGCAAATAATGTGGTCATGCAGGTAGTCAGTGCTGTCACAGCCACATCCAATAATGCATGGCCAACCAGATACAAGCCTGAAGTACCCAATGTGAGACTTGCCTGGTGGAAACATGCCCCCCTGCCACCCAGACCACCCATAGATGGGCGCTACATATAAGGGAAGAAAGCAGGAAGTAACCTCCCCAATTGTTGTCTCTCTGTGATTGTGGAAAGCAGCTTATGGAGGGGGGCATACATGTCATAAAGTCGGCAAGTATGGTTTATTAGCATCTAGTCGCTATAAATGTTTTCTTGAGACATTATAGTGACATAGCTGTCATACTTCTTGCCTTGCTGTACAAATTAATTTATTCAGTTCTGGCCTGGTTGCTATCTGAGTGGCGTTTGTATATACTTGCCATGTTTGTATGGATTTCCACTTGGTGCTCTACTTTCTCCTCATAGTCCAAAAATATATCAGTAGATAAACTTCTGACCAAAATTAGTTCTAGCTCTTTTTTGTGTGTAGTGAATGTATAGAGTGTAAGCTTCGCTGGTGGGAGGTCTGTGGACAATGAATATTGGGATCTTTTCTGTTATTTTCCCACCACTATAAAATCTCACAGATATCAGTCCAACATGCTCCTATGTATGCCCCAACAGCTTTTGTTCTTAAATTCCACCTTTCCCCACATGGATTCCACTGACTGCATGTGGGTGCCTGTATCCGGATTTACAAAGTTCAGTGAATAACAGGAGAAGCAGGCAGCAGGCAAATAACAGCAGTGGCGGACACATAACAGGAAGCAGCAGACAGATAATGGCATGGGTGGGCACATAACAGTATGCAGCAGGCAGATAATGTCATGGGTGGGCACATAACAGGAGGCAGCAGGCAAATAATGGCATGGGTAGGCACATAACAGGAGGCAGCAGTCAGATAATGTCATTGGTGGGCACATAACAGGTGGCACATAACAGGAGGCAGCGGCAGATAGCGACAGCAGCAGATACATAATAGGAGGCTGTAGGCAGATAACAGCAGTGGTGGGCACATAACAGGAGGCAGCGTGCAGGCACATAACAGTAGCAAGCAAGTGGATAACGGCAACTGTAAGTACATAACAGGAGGCAGCGGGCAGGCACTTAACAGGAGGTAGTGGGTGGATAAGGGCATGGGTGAACACATTAAAGGAGGCAGTGGTCAGGGCAGTGGGCAGGTTCATAACAGGAGGCAGCGGGTGGATAACATCAGCGATAGGCACATAACAGGAGAAATGGGCAGCGGGCAGATAACAGGAAAGATAAAATGATGGCAGATAATAAGAAAGATCCAAATATTTTTATGCCTCATTTCCAACATCATCAGAGTCTGAAGAAATGTCTTTTTATCCCTAATGTCATCTTACTGAAAACGTATATACAGATGTTTTATTAAGGTTACACAGCTACTGTTTTTGGAATTTTGGGGGAGATGTACTAAGCAGTGAAAAGAGTGAATGAAGGGGATATAAGACTGAGGGATGTTCATAATCTCGAGCAAAGTTTAGACAGAACGGTGGAGGACAAGGATAATCAGATAGCCAGCTGGGTCAATGTTAGATGGAAGAATAAGAGGGGGAGGCATGACATCTCTGATCTATCAAACCCGAACAAATTTGCCTGATTGAACGAAGATTCGGCGGATGACAGCAAGGAAATGACGGAGCCGGGGGTGACTGTTCCCTCTAGCAACCGGAGAAGTGGTCCTTCTGGCTCAGATGGGATGAAAGTTAGAGAGGCACCAAGACAGATGGTGGTGGTAGGGGACTCTATCATTAGGAAGGCAGATAGGGCAATCTGCTAACGGGATCATGATTGCTGTATGGTCTGTTGTCTCCCTGATGCTTGGGTATGGCACATCACAGACTGTGTAGATAGATTGTTGGGAGGGGTTGGGAAAGACCCGGCAGTCTTGGTGCACATCAGCACCAATGACAAAGTTAGTGGTAGGTGGGATGTCCTTAAGAAAGATTATAGGGACTTAGGCCGAAACTAGAAGAAAGGACATCTAAGGTAATATTCTCCGAAATATTACCAGTTCCACAGGCTAGCCCAGGCAGGCAGAGGGAGATCAGGGAGGCAAATGTGTGGCTTAGAGACTGGTGTAAGAAGGAGGGGTTTGTGTTCTTGGAACACTGGGCGGACTTCTCAGTCAGGCGCCATCTTTTTTGTTGCAATGGATTGCACCTGAGTGAGGAGGGGGCTGTGGTGCTGGGGGGAAGGATGGTTAGTAGGTTGGAGAAGCTTTTAAACTAGGAGCCTGGGGCGAGAATTTAGTTAGGAACTATGGGTCATTCAGTAAGAATAGTAAAGATGGTGGTAGTGAGCTAAATGGGGGTGCAGAAGGGGGGAGGGAAAAAGCAGCCGGCAAGGGCCAGGGTATTTGCATGGGTTCTAAAAAGTCTAGTAACAAAGGTATTGCCAAAACATTAACTAACATTTATGTATCATCCTTACAGCATATAGAAAAGGATGTACATAGCACAAGGGAAAATACTTATGTCAGGGCAGAGTATTTAGGCCAAAACACTGGGATGATCAAAGAGAAGAGTATGGTGGGCAATATTAAGTATAGTGGGGGTAGAAAGGGAGCGAAAAGGACAGTCAGTAAGAGTAACTCTGGGGAGGCTCTAGTAAACAATGATGGGTTACCTTTAAAAAAACAGGTAGGCAAGGGTACCACTAAACTATAATGTATGCTTTCAAACGCAAGAAGTCTAGCAAGTAAAATGGGAGAATTGGAATTGTTAGCATCAAGGGCTGAGTATGATATTATAGGTATTACAGAAATATGGTGGGACGACTCTCACGACTGGGTTGGAAACATGGAGGGGTATTATCTTCTCAGGAGGGATAGGGAAAGCAAAAGAGGAGGAGGTGTAAGTCTTTATGTTAAACCATCTCTTAAATCATACTTAAAGGATGTTATTTATGAGGGAACTGGCGATAATGTGAAGTCACTATGGGTTGAAATCTCAAGTGGGGGTATTGATGCAAAAAAACTAGTTATAGGAACGTGCTACAAACAGCCAGATATTAGCATACATGAGGAAGAACAACTCTTGCAGCAAATCAAAAGGGCTGCAGGATTGGGGGACTTCCTAGTGATTGGGGATTTTAACTATCCTGATATAAATTGGAGTAACGATTCATGTGTTAAAGCTAGGGGCAACAGGTTCTTAAATATGTTAAAGGATCACTACTTGTCTCATTTAGTCGAGGACCCAACTAGGGGTAAAACTACTCTGGATCTAGTAATTACTAATAATGTGGACATCATATTCAATACTAAAGTTGGTGAGACTTTGGGTAACAGTGATCACTATATGATCACATTCAACATCAGTTTTAGGAAACATAGCTAAAAGGGGTCAACAAAAACATTTAACTTTAGGAAGGCTAACTTGAGTATGCTGAGATGTGCACTAAATGACATTGAGTGGGAGGTTTTTTTTCATGGTAAGAACACTTAAGAACACTTTGGAATTGTGGAATGCTTTAAAAGGGTTGCTAGAGAGCAATATTCACAAATTTATTCCCATGGGTAGTAAGCGCAGGAGTATCAAACTTAAACCAATGTGGCTTAACAAGAAGGTCAAGGCAGAAATCGATAAAAAGAAGCATGCTTTCACAGCATTTAAATCTAATGGAAAGAAGGATTCATTACAGTACTACAAGGAATGCAATAAAAGTGCAAAAAAGCAATAAGAGCAGCTAAAATTGAAAACGAAAAGCAAATTGCTAGAGAGAGTAAAGCAATCCTACATTTTTTTAAAATACATAAACAGTAAAAGATTAAAAAATTAGAGCATAGGTCCAATAAAAGATGAATTTGGAGTATTGATAAATGATGACGAATCAAAAGCAGAAAAACAGAATACATTTTTTTCATCAGTGTTCACCAAAGAAGAACTGATGGTGGGAGTAGTGCATAGCAATAATGGCAGTAAGGATTTGTGGTTAGATACTTATTTAAGTAAAGAAGTAGCCAGGGAGGGACTATGCAAAATAAAGATTAATAAATCACCTGGCCTGGACGGACTTCATCCAAGGGTTCTTATGGACCTTAGGTCACAACTAGTAAGACCCTTAAACTTGATTTTCAATAGTTCACTTAGATCTGGCATGGTACCGAAGGATTGGCATATAGCAGAGGTAGTGCCATTATTTAAAAAGGGATCCAAAAATCATCCGGGTAACTACAGACCGGTTAGTTTGACATCTATAGTGGGGAAAATATTGGAAGGAATTATAAGGGATAGCATACAGAAGTATCTGCAGACTATTAAGATTATTAGCAAGAACCAGCATGGGTTTGTGAGGGACAGATCATGTCAAACTAACTTAGTTAACTTCTACGAGGAAGTGAGCGACAATCTTGACCAAGGAAAAGCAGTGGATGTGGTCTACTTAGATTTTGCAAAAGCATTCGATACAGTGCCTCACAGGAGACTAATCATCAAATGAAAGCAGCTTGGCCTAGGAAAAACTGTTTATACATGGATAAGTAACTGGCTGGACAACAGGGTACAGCGAGCAGTGGTCAATGTAAAGTCTTCAAGCTGGACACCGGTAGTCAGCAGAATAATACAGGGTTTCATACTCTGGCCACTACTTTTCACCATATTTATAAATGACCTAGAAATAGGCCTGGAAAGCACAGATTCAATCTTTGCAGATGATACTAAACTGTGTAGGCAGCTATCAGCCATTTTGTATAAGTAGCAGCCATGTTGTAGTGAATAAGGAAGATGCTTTTTTAAGAAGTCATAAAAATGCTGACATAACCATGTGTGTTGTCTGCTCCCTGGGATTCCCAATGCATTGGTAAACAAACGGTATCGAATAGACAATTGAAGGGACTTGATAGAAGGAGGCTTATCTCCAACAGTTACATGGGAGCTCTTTGCCGGGATCGCTGATCTGCCGACATCAGATGACTGCTGGACATGTGCAACTGCTGACAAACCCGGGTGAGTAATCTGAAGATTGATTTTCATCTTGATTACTCTGTCAGTACTTGTATACAGTTCTTTGGTCTGTTCATCTGCTCAGGTAGCAATATGCGATCATTTAAACCCACTTGTCTGTTTGCAAACATTCATTATATTTCTGTATGCGCTGATAAAGTAATTAGTTTCAGTTTCACTTTTGCAAGGAAAAATATGGTTTTATTTTTAAAATGACATGTCAGAATTGCAAATGCTCAATATTTCTGTGGTATAATCCTGTTATAGAGTCCGAGTATTGTGAATTTAAAGGTACATTGCAAAAAAGTGATTTTAGTTTTGTTGGTACCATTAAAACATTTTTTGCTGCAATTGTGGGTTGCCATATCGATAAAGAAATAACAGAAAAATTTGTTGGTGATAAATTTCCATATTGACTTGATAAGTTACCTATTAATTATATACCAGGAACCTATCAAGTGGTTTGTTCTAAGTCTTTGTCATCCTTATCCCTTGGTCCCAGAGTTATAGTTAGTGAAGGAAATTCTACTGATTATAAACAACGTTTAACCAGATGGCACAGAATTAGGTTAAGACATTGAACACTCACATACTCAGTTTTTTTTAATCCAGTATATTCTGTAAACAAATTAGGTAACCTTTTGAGGTCAAATTAAGAGTTTCAGGATATAAGGGTAATATGGACTCAATGGAAAGGGAGTTTGGGTATCTTTGCCCTAAGTGCAAGTCACAGTCAATAGAAAGAAGGCTCAGATATGACTGTCCGGGATGAACAGGACACATACAGTCAGGGACTGTGTGTCTCTTTTAATATAAGGAAACTGCAGTCGAGATTTAACATACCAGGTTTAGTAATAGCGGTATCAGTCTTTCATAGAAAAGTATACTAAATCTTTTTGTCACTTAAAATGTATTCCTGGCTGATTCAAAGAGATTAACATTGTTAGCAGACATTAAAGCTATTATTGACAAAGGTAATATGATTCATATATAAAAAAACGTATGACTCAGTGGTTAAAGAGGTCTTTGTGGACTAGGTAGAGTAAAGTCAGGAATAACAAAGTTTTAGTTCGTTGTGTCAGAGATTAAGATCCAGAGTGTTTGCTTCATTTGACCCTTTGATTGTTGGTATAGGATCTCCCTATAAATAAACACTGAAGAGTAATGTTTGAAAGAGCAGTTCTTTTAAACTGAGAAGCACTGACTTTTGGTTTTCGATACTACGCAGTACAAGTAAAGGTGTGGCCCCATAGGATTTCGCAAAGGTGAACTGATCAATCACGCGAAGGGACCGCATAACCGTGAGCTCCTAAAGATCAGTGCTAGGGAGAAACAGGCACCTCATGGTATTGGTGGATTTTTTTTAAGGGGCAAACTTCCCATAGGAAGAGAAGTGCTGACCAATGAAGGAAATTTGAAGCAAACAACAAACACTTGATTACTAAATCAAGGGTTCTTTCTGACACTGTAAATATTTGGCCAAAGAACAATATTTAATCCTTTGTTATAATTTTTATATTACATGCACATCACTGTATATGTACAGGGAAGCAGCAATATGTACATGTAATGAGAACAGCAGTTTTGCTGCTATAAGCTAAAAATTTAATTTAATGTGGCTCAGAAAGGATAAAAGGGACAGTATATATTAGTGATGAGCGGGTTCGGTTCCTTGGGATCCGAACCCCCCCGAACTTCACCAATTTTACACGGTTCAGACGCAGCCTTGGATCCTCCCGCCTTGCTCGGTTAACCCGAGCGAGCCCGAACGTCATCATCCCGCTGTCAGTTTCTCACGAGATTCGTATTCTATATAAGGAGCTGCGCGTCGCCGCCATTTTCACTTGTGCATTGGAGATGATAGCGAGAGGACGTGCAGCGTTCTCTCAGTTTCTGTGTTCATTGTGCTGCAAATATCTGCCCAGTATGCTTGCAAATATCTGTGCTCAGTGTGCTGAAAATATCTACATTCTCTGCCTGAAAAATGCTCCATATCTGTGCTGCATTGTAGTATATAGTAGGAGGACAGTGCAGAATGTTGCTATGACCACCAGTATATATATAGCAGTACGGTACAGTAGTCCACTGCTCTACCTACCTCTGTGTCGCCAAGTATACTATGCATCCATACCTGTGCTGCATTTTAGTTGTGCGCAGTATATAGTAGGAGGGGACAGTGCAGAATGTTGCTGTGACCACCAGTATATATATAGCAGTACGGTACAGTAGTCCACTGCTCTACCTACCTCTGTGTCGTCAAGTATACTATGCATCCATACCTGTGCTGCATTTTAGTTGTGCGCAGTATATAGTAGGAGGGGACAGTGCAGAATGTTGCTGTGACCACCAGTATATATATAGCAGTACGGTACAGTAGTCCACTGCTCTACCTACCTCTGTGTCATCAAGTATACTACAAAAGTTCAGTAAAATTACCCAAAAATCAAAATTAAAAGCGTCTGATGAGAAGCGTAAACTTGCCAATATGCCATTTACGACACGGAGTGGCAAGGAACGGCTGAGGCCCTGGCCTATGTTCATGGCTAGTGGTTCAGATTCACATGAGGATGGAAGCACTCATCCTCTTGCTAGAAAACTGCAGTGCCACTCCTAGATGGGCCAGGTGTTTGTGTCGGCCACTTGGGTTGCTTAGTTTAGTCACACAGCTACCTCATTCAATCTCTTTTTTTCTTTGCATCATGTGCTGTTTGGGGACTATTTTTTTAAGTGCCATCCTGTCTGACACTGCAGTGCCACTCCTAGATGGGCCAGTTGTTTGTGTCAGCCACTTGGGTCGCTTAGCTTAGCCACACAGCTACCTCATTGCACCTCTTTTTTTCTTTGCATCATGTGCTGTTTGGGGACTATTTTTTAAATCTGCCATCCTGTCTGACACTGCAGTGCCACTCCTAGATGGGCCAGGTGTTTGTGTCGGCCACTTGGGTCGCTTAGCTTAGTCACACAGCTACCTCATTGCACCTCTTTTTTTCTTTGCATCATGTGCTGTTTGGGGACTATTTTTTAAATCTGCCATCCTGTCTGACACTGCAGTGCCACTCCTAGATGGGCCAGTTGTTTGTGTCGGCCACTTGGTTCGCTTAGCTTAGCCATCCAGCGACCTTGGTGCAAATTTTAGGACTAAAAATAATATTGTGAGGTGTTCAGAATAGACTGGAAATGAGTGGAAATTATGGTTATTGAGGTTAATAATACTATGAGATCAAAATGACCCCCAAATTCTATGATTTAAGCTGTTTTTGAGGGGTTTTTGAAAAAAACACCCGAATCCAAAACACTCCCGAATCCGACAGAAAATTTTCAGGGAGGTTTTGCCAAAACGCGCCCGAATCCAAAACACGGCCGCGGAACCGAATCCAAAACCAAAACACAAAACCCGAAAAATTTCCGGTGCACATCACTAGTATATATAGATAATGCTTCTATACGTGGAAGAGCATACTGTAATAGGTACATACAGTACATACGGATGTAAAATGTTTTTGACTGCAAAATATGGATAATATGATAGTAAGTAAAAGTTGCATGAGGGAAAATAACTCATCTTATTCCTGAATGCCGTATATGGTTTTAAAGATAATTAAGAAGCAGTAAGTTTAACTACATAGAACATGCTACTGCAAATTATACTAATGGATGGTGACACATAATTATGTAGATTTATATATATTTCCATAAGTCATTTTGCATATATGCAGTGTGTATTTTAGCTTTGGTTTAAAAAAGAATTCTCAACTGATAGGTAGCTGAAGACAGTAACATTAGTGCTCATTATTACAGTACATTGCTACTATTTAAAATACTAAAAGTTTTGGTAATGCAGTTTTGATGCAGGGGAAAAGGAGTCAGACATTACAACCCCAGACATATTGATATAGAACATCACATACCATGGTTTCAGTCTAATATGTTAAGAATTGTAAATAAGTTACCAGATATAAGGACAAAGAATCCCGTTGCATTCCTTAAGCAAATACAACGTGTATGAGATATATATAGACCCTGTTAAGTAGATTTAGAACAGGTTTTAAGAGCACGGCAATAGGCTTTTGACCGGCCATATGTAAAGCAGCACACACGAGATGACAGAGTATGAAGGTGTGCAACCCCTGTGTCAGTAGCAGCAACAGTGTACCCAGCCACCACTGACGTTTCAACAAAAGGTACCATTAGAGTGACTTTACCCACAGGAGACACAAGGGCTTCAAGAACTGTTTTTATGCACAAGATTCCTCCAGATTTACTTACAGACCAGGCCATCAAAGCAACTGGATTGGGAAGTCAAGCCCTACCCCTACAAGAAAGCAAGATGATGCCCTTACTCATCAATGATGAAGCCACTCCGGTCCCAGTGGCATTCCTGACCTCACCCACCTGTCCAGTCAACCTTTTGGGAGCAGACATCCTAGCCTGATGCAAGTGAAGAAAGAAAAAGTATGTAGGGCAAGTGAAGAAAGAAAAAGTATGTAGGATAATAAATGGATCTTAAAGAAAGATGTGATTGGAAAAAGAAAAGTTGAGAAGCATTATGAAGGTCGTATGAAAGTTTGAAGACTAAAAGAAAGTCTGTTTTAAGAGAGACATCTGACAGTGGTCAGTATTACATGGCAAAATTACAAAGGTGATGCCATGATCAGAAGATTTGAAGCACCAGCAGCTCCAAAATTAAAGCAAATAATAAGGAACAAGACAGAAGAAGTAACAGAAGGTAAATGAATGATGCTTCATCTGCCAATATGAAGTACAGGCTTCTTCAGGTACCTCCCAGTAAACATAATGTCTCCAGAAGAAACAACAGAAGGTATGGTAACAGTCACCTTGCCCACTGGAGAAGAACGTTTGTGTCTAATGAATACTGGAGCCAGCAGACGCAGAAGAGAACAGAGGGAGGTACCACAAGAACTAATAACATCAGAAACACTTGAAGGGACAGGAGATGCAAGAACTACAGTCACCAATACCAGTCCAGTTCTTGACCTCGAGTACATGTCCAGTGACTTTGCTTGGACCCAATTTACTGAAGCTCATCCAAGCGAGAACGCAGTACACCCCAGCAGAAGTTGAATTTTCCAGTAACTTATCAAAGAAGGTACAGAACCATTTAGAATCAAGTTGGAACAGAAGTTCAGTATTGGCTCATTCCCGCAGTACCAGTTGTGGAAGAAAGTAAGCAATACTGCTAGACCAGAGTACCCCAGGGAGGGGCTACATCACCAAGTGATTTATCCAGAAAACACACAGCTAATACAGTATGTGAATGACCTACTGATTGCCACCACCACTGAAAGAAGTACCAAGAAGAGACAGTGTCCTTATTGAAGTTTCTGGAAGAACAAGACTGCAAAGCCTCGAAAGGAGAAATTGCAGCTAGCAAAGCAAAAGGTAATCTTCCTAGGATACTCAAGGTACCCAACATCTAACAGAAATTCATTATGCAAGCTAAGATGCCAACCAGTGTCAAGCAAGTCAGAGATCATTCCTGGGCCTAGTTGGATACTGCAGAGAACGGATACCTCCAGCATCAGTCTGCATGCAAGCATTGTATGACAACACTGAAAGGGAGGGAGAGTCCACATCCTATACAGCAACAGATGAATGAAGCAAGTGAACAACTGAAAGCAGCAGTTGCCTCATCTTCAGCCCTAGGACTACCTGACTATAGAAGAAGGAGGCCATGCATGGGTGTCCTTATGCAAAAATATGGACTAAGGCAAAGACCAGTGGCCCATCACTCAAGTAAACTTGACTACATTACTCAAGGAACACCTACCGGCATAAGAGCAGTGGCAGCAGCAGCAGTCCTAGAAGAGGACAAGAGCACAGGCATAGTGCTGAATCACAAGCTTACCATCCAGGTACCACATTCAGGTACAGAGAAGCCTTCAACAAGCAAAAACCAAACACCTGTCAGCAGCACGGCTGACCAAGTATGAAGTAGCACTGCTAAGAACAACAGCGTAACCATCAGAAGATGTACTACCCTCAACACAGCAACCCTTTTTCTCTATCGTCCTAGTGGATGCTGGGGTTCCTGAAAGGACCATGGGGAATAGCGGCTCCGCAGGAGACAGGGCACAAAAAGTAAAGCTTTAGGATCAGGTGGTGTGCACTGGCTCCTCCCCCTATGACCCTCCTCCAAGCCTCAGTTAGATTTTTGTGCCCGGCCGAGAAGGGTGCAATCTAGGTGGCTCTCCTAAAGAGCTGCTTAGAAAAGTTTAGCTTAGGTTTTTTATTTTACAGTGAGTCCTGCTGGCAACAGGATCACTGCAACGAGGGACTTAGGGGAGAAGAAGTGAACTCACCTGCGTGCAGGATGGATTGGCTTCTTTGGCTACTGGACATTAGCTCCAGAGGGACGATCACAGGTACAGCCTGGATGGTCACCGGAGCCTCGCCGCCGGCCCCCTTGCAGATGCTGAAACGAGAAGAGGTCCAGAATCGGCGGCAGAAGACTCCTCAGTCTTCTTAAGGTAGCGCACAGCACTGCAGCTGTGCGCCATTTCCTCTCAGCACACTTCACACGGCAGTCACTGAGGGTGCAAGGCGCTGGGAGGGGGGCGCCCTGGGAGGCAAATGAAAACCTTTTTTGGCTAAAAATACCTCACATATAGCCTCCGGGGGCTATATGGAGATATTTAACCCCTGCCAGAATCCATTAAAGAGCGGGAGACGAGCCCGCCGAAAAAGGGGCGGGGCCTATCTCCTCAGCACACAGCGCCATTTTCCCTCACAGAAAGGCTGGAGGGAAGGCTCCCAGGCTCTCCCCTGCACTGCACTACAGAAACAGGGTTAAAACAGAGAGGGGGGGCACTAATTTGGCGTTAGAAATATATAAAAGATGCTATAAGGGAAAACACTTATATAAGGTTGTCCCTATATAATTATAGCGTTTTTGGTGTGTGCTGGCAAACTCTCCCTCTGTCTCTCCAAAGGGCTAGTGGGTCCTGTCCTCTATCAGAGCATTCCCTGTGTGTGTGCTGTGTGTCGGTACGTGTGTGTCGACATGTATGAGGACGATGTTGGTGAGGAGGCGGAGCAATTGCCTGTAATGGTGATGTCACTCTCTAGGGAGTCGACACCGGAATGGATGGCTTATTAGGGAATTACGTGATAATGTCAACACGCTGCAAGGTCGGTTGACGACATGAGACGGCCGACAAAAAATTAGTACCGGTCCAGACGTCTCAGAAACACCGTCAGGGGTTTTAAAACGCCCGTTTACTTTAGTCGGTCGACACAGACACAGACACGGACACTGAATCCAGTGTCGACGGTGAATAAACAAACGTATTCCTTATTAGGGCCACACGTTAAGGGCAATGAAGGAGGTGTTACATATTTCTGATACTACAAGTACCACAAAAGAGGGTATTATGTGGGATGTGAAAAAACTACCGTAGTTTTTCCTGAATCAGATAAATTAAATGAAGTGTGTGATGATGCGTGGGTTCCCCCCGATAGAAAATTATGGGCGGTATACCCTTTCCCGCCAGAAGTTAGGGCGCGTTGGGAAACACCCCTTAGGGTGGATAAGGCGCTCACACGCTTATCAAAACAAGTGGCGGTACCGTCTATAGATAGGGCCGTCCTCAAGGAGCCAGCTGACAGGAGGCTGGAAAATATCATAAAAAGTATATACACACATACTGGTGTTATACTGCGACCAGCGATCGCCTCAGCCTGGATGTGCAGAGCTGGGGTGGCTTGGTCGGATTCCCTGACTAAAAATATTGATACCCTTGACAGGGACAGTATTTTATTGACTATAGAGCATTTAAAGGATGCATTTTCTATATATGCGAGATGCACAGAGGGATATTTGCACTCTGGCATCAAGAGTAAGTGCGATGTCCATATCTGCCAGAAGATGTTTATGGACACGACAGTGGTCAGGTGATGCAGATTCCAAACGGCACAAAGGTGTATTGCCGTATAAAGGAAGAGGAGTTATTTGGGGTCGGTCCATCGGACCTGGTGGCCACGGCAACTGCTGGAAAATCCACCGTTTTTACCCTAAGTCACATCTCTGCAGAAAAAGACACCGTCTTTTCAGCCTCAGTCCTTTCGTCCCTATAAGAGTCATATCTGCCCAGGGATAGAGGAAAGAGAAGAAGACTGCAGCAGGCAGCCCATTCCCAGGAACAGAAGCGTTCCACCGCTTCTGCCAAGCTCTCAGCATGACGCTGGGACCATACAGGACCCCTGGATCCTACATGTAGTATCCCAGGGGTACAGATTGGAATGTCGAGACGTTTCCCCTTCGCAGGCTCCTGAAGTCTGGTTTACCAAGGTCTCCCTCCGACAAGGAGGCAGTATGGGAAACAATTCACAAGCTGTATTCCCAGCAGGTGATAATCAAATTACCCCTCCTACAACAAGAAAAGGGGTATTATTCCACATTATATTGTGGTACTGAAGCCAGAAGGCTAGGTGAGACCTATTCTAAATCTAAAAAAATTTGAACACTTACAAAGGTTCAAATCAAGATGGAGTCACTCAGAGCAGTGATAACGAACCAGGAAGAAGGGGACTATATAGTGTCCCGAGACATCAGGGATGCTTACCTCCATGTCCAAAATTTGCCCTTCTCACTAAGGGTACCTCAGGTTCGTGGTACAGAACTGTCACTATCAGTTTCAGACGCTGCCGTTTGGATTGTCCACGGCACCCCAGGTCTTTACCAAGGTAATGGCCGAAATGATGATTCTTCTTCGAAGAAAAGGCGTCTTAATTATCCCTTACTTGGACGATCTCCTGATAAGGGCAAAGTCCAGGGAACAGTTGGAGGTCGGAGTAGCACTATCTCGGATACTGCTACAACAGCACGGGTGGATTCTAAATATTCCAAAATCGCAGCTGATCCCGACGACAAGTCTGCTGTGCCTAGGGATGATTCTGGACACAGTCCAGAAAAAAGGTGTTTCTCCCGGAAGAGAAAGCCAGGGAGTTATCCGAGCTAGTCAGGAACCTCCTAAAATCAGTGCATCATTGCACAAGGGTCCTGGTAAAGATGGTGACTTCCTACGAAGCAATTCCATTCGGCAGATTTCACGCAAGAATTTTTCAGTGGGATCTGCTGGACAAATGGTCCGGATCGCATCTTCAGATGCATCAGCGGATAACCCTATATCCAAGGACAAGGGTGTCTCTCCTGTGGTGGTTACAGAGTGCTCATCTTCTAGAGGGCCGCAGATTCGGCATTCAGGATTGGATGCTGGTGACCACAGAGGCCAGCCCGAAAGGCTGGGGAGCAGTCACACAAGGACAAAATTTCCAGGGAGTTGTGATCAAGTCTGGAGACTTTTCTCCACATAAATATACTGGAGCTAAGGGTAAATTTATAATACTCTAAGCTTAGCAAGACCTCTGCTTCAAGGTCAGCCGGTATTGATCCAGTGGGAAAAACATCACGGCAGTCGCCCACGTAAATAGACAGGGCGGCACAAGAAGCAGGAGGGCAATGGCAAAAACTGCAAGGACTTTTCGCTGGGCGGAAAATCAGAACAAAAAACGGGACAGGTATTGCGCCAGGTTAAGAGACCCTCAGGCAATAGCTGTGGACCTTCTGGTAACACCATGGATGTACCAGTCGGTGTATGTGTTCCATCCTCTGCTTCTCATACCTAAGGTACTGAGACTTATAAGACGTAGAGGAGTAAGAACTATACTCATGGCTCCGGATTGGCCAAGAAGGACTTGGTACCCGGAACTTCAAGAGATGCTCACAGAGGACTTATGGCCTCTGCCGCTAAGAAGGGACTTGTTTCAGCAAGTACCATGTCTGTTCCAAGACTTACCGCAGCTGCGTTTGACGGCATGGCGGTGGAACGCCGGATCCTAAGGGAAAAAGGCATTCCGGAAGAGGTCATTCCTACCCTGGTCAAAGCCAGAAAGGAGGTGACCGCACAACATTATCACCACATGTGGCAAAAATATGTTGCGTGGTGTGAGGCCAGAAAGGCCCCACGAAGAAATTTCAACTCGGTCGATTCCTGCATTTCCTGCAAACAGGAGTGTCTATGGGCCTCAAATTGGGGTCCATTAAGGTTCAAATTTCGGCCCTGTCGATTTTCTTCCAGAAAGAAGTGGCTTCAGTTCCTGAAGTCCAGAAGTTTGTCAAGGGAGTATTGCATATACAACCCCCTTTTGTGCCTCCAGTGGCACTGTGGGATCTCAACGTAGTTCTGGGATTCCTCAAATCACATTGGTTTAAAACCAGTCAAATCTGTGGATTTGAAGCATCTCACATGAAAAGTGACCATGCTCTTGGCCCTGGCCTGGACCAGGCGAGTGTCAAATTGGTGGTTTTTTTCTCAAAAAAGCCCATATCTGGTTGTCCATTTGGACAGGGCAGAGCTGCGGACTCGTCCCCAGTTCTCTCCCTAAGGTGGTGTCAGTGTTTCACCTGAACCAGCTTATTTTGGTGCCTTGCGCCTACTAGGGACTTGGAGGACTCCAGGTTGCTAGATGTTGTCAGGGCCCTGTAAATATAGGTTCCAGGACGGCTGGAGTCAGGAAAACTGACTTGCTGTTATCCTGTATGCACCCAACAAACTGGGTGCTCTTGCTTCTAAGCAGACTATTGCTAGTTGGATGTGTAATACAATTCAGCTTGCACATTCTGTGGCAGGCCTGCCACAGCCAAAATATGTAAATGCCCATTCCACAAGGAAGGTGGGCTTATCTTGGGCGGCTGCCCGAGGGGTCTCGGCTTTACAACTTTGCCGAGCGGCTATTTAGTCAGGGGCAAACACGTTGGTAAAATCCTACAAATTTGATACCCTGGCTAAGGAGGACCTGGAGTTCTCTCATTCGGTGCTGCAGAGTCATCCGCACTCTCCCGCCCGTTTGGGAGCTTTGGTATTATCCCCATGGTCCTTTCAGGAACCCCAGCATCCACTAGGACGATAGAGAAAATAAGAATTTACTTACCGATAATTCTATTTCTCGGAGTCCGTAGTGGATGCTGGGCGCCCATCCCAAGTGCGGATTATCTGCAATACTTGTACATAGTTACAAAAATCGGGTTATTATTGTTGTGAGCCATCTTTTCAGAGGCTCCGCTGTTATCATACTGTTAACTGGGTTCAGATCACAGGTTGTACAGTGTGATTGGTGTGGCTGGTATGAGTCTTACCCGGGATTCAAAATCCTTCCTTATTGTGTACGCTCGTCCGGGCACAGTATCCTAACTGAGGCTTGGAGGAGGGTCATAGGGGGAGGAGCCAGTGCACACCACCTGATCCTAAAGCTTTACTTTTTGTGCCCTGTCTCCTGCGGAGCCGCTATTCCCCATGGTCCTTTCAGGAACCCCAGCATCCACTACGGACTCCGAGAAATAGAATTATCGGTAAGTAAATTCTTATTTTTCCAGCATTCATAAATAAAGGTGTTGAATCTCAAGATTCAAAAGGAGGGCTGAAATCAAGAAGATGATGATGAGGACCAGGAAGGTGGTCCAGAAGAGGAGGATACAGACAGATCATCATGGACGCATTACCAGAGGGATGGTCCAGAGCAAGATGATAGTTCTACTAATCAAAATGTTTCTTTTTCCCATGATTGTGTGGCTTTTCTGGAACAAGAAAAGTCAACCCTTGCCACATGTTAAAGATACAGCCCTACCTAATGCTCAGCAGGAGCTATATGTGGATGGATCAAGGTACTATGAGGATGAAACTCCTTACACAGGATATGCAGTGACCACTGAACATGAAGTTGTAGATTCAGGATCCTTACCATCCCAGTACAAGAGTGTGGGCAAGATATGGAAAAGCAGAGGCTTTAAGAAGGCAAGTGGCAATTACATACAACATGCTTCACTGATCAGACACCAGTTCAGAGCTCTGCAAGGGCCACACAAACAGAAAAGGTTGCAGTAATGAAGATCCAGGCACATGCAAGAAATTACACTTCTGAAACAAGAGGCAACAATCTGGCAAGATGCTGAAGCCAAGAGGACAGCATATTGCCCCCAGCAGAAAAGGCAAGCCTATACAGTAACCATTCCAGTGCCAGAACAAATGCCTGATTATGCTACGCTGATTGAACTTCAGAACCAAGCAGGAGAGAGTGAGAAAGAAGCCTGTGAAAAAAAGAAAGCAACTAACCAGTGAAGGTAGCAATCTACAGCACACAGACAGAAGAAACACAAGAAGTAAAGCCTTAAATGCCTGATCTACAGGATTTGAAGAAATTTCAGGAACAAGCAGGTCCTGAAGAAAAATCAGCATGGCAGGGTAGAGGAGCCAGACAAGGAGAAGAAACTGGCTTATGGAAATTAGAAGAGATGTTATCCTACCCAGAAGCTTATATCCACGTATGTGTCAAGTCAGCCATGGACTCACACACCTGGGAAAGGATCAAATGGGAAATGTAGTTAATGAAAGATGGATAGCTCCAGAATTTTATCCAGATGCAACCAAGTTTGTACAAGCCTGCTGGATATGTGGAAATGTCCAATCCAGGACAGAAGGTCAAGACAACCCTTGGAGCAATCCCCAAAAGTTATTTTCCATTCCAAAGACTACAAATTTACTATATTTAGCTGCCAAAGATGTATTGATAGTCACAGACATTTTCAGTTATTGACCAATGGCAAAAGCTACAGCAATATCAATAGCTAGAAAATTAGTATCAAAAGTTATTTGCAGATATGGAGTATTAGACGTTATAGTTGCAGATAGCGGTATTTATTCATTGAAGAAACAATGTATTACATAATGTATGATTTGGTAATACAACACGCATTCCAGTGTTGTATCGTCCGCAGATTAGTGAATGTGTCACAGAAACCAGAAAGGGATGCTAAAGTGTTTATTTTTAGTACTGGTTAATAGTAGAACCATATTCCATAAAACCATAGGTTATTCACCTTATGAAATATTGGCCCTCATTCCGAGTTGTTCACTCGCTAGCTGCTTTTAGCAGCTTTGCACACGCTAAGCCGCCGCCTACTGGGAGTGAATCTTAGCTTTGCAGAATTGCGAACGAAAGATTCGCTTAATTGCGAATAGAAATTTCTTTGCAGTTTCTGAGTAGCTCGGGACTTACTCTGCCACTGCGATCAGTTCAGTCAGTTTCGTTCCTGGTTTGACGTCACAAACACACCCAGCGTTCGCCCAGACACTCCCCCGTTTCTCCAGCCACTCCCGCGTTTTTCCCAGAAACGGCAGCGATTTTCCGCACACACCCATAAAACGGCCAGTTTCCGCCCAGAAACACCCACTTCCTGTCAATCACACTCCGATCACCAGAACGAAGAAATTTCTTTGTTAAGCCGTGAGTAAAATACCGAACTTTTTGGCAAATTTACTTGGCGCAGACGCACTGCGAACATTGCGCATGCGCAGTTTGCGACAAATCGCTCTGTTGCGAAAACCACTAACGAGCGAACAACTCGGAATGAGGGCCATTGTTTGATAGCATACCTAAAATAGGATATTATTATCCACAAGAGTTACAGCATAAATATGGTAATTTGACTGCATATGTTAAAAAAGTCTTAATGAAGAAAGACACCTCTGTATTCTCTAGTTTTTGCCTCTCTCCCAGATTCAGGAGCAGATCTGAATCCCCACAAATTTTAACCAGGAGATTGGGTGTATCTGGAAAGACACGTGAGAAAGTCACTTGAGCCCAGATTTGATGGTTCATATCAAGTGTTGCTGACCACGCCCACTTCTTTGAAAATTAAGAAGAGAGAGACTTGGGTCCCACTGCAAACTTGCCCAAGTTAAGTTTGAACACTGAAATACACAAACATGTGGAGGCTAATTGGGCCTAAACTAGACAGGCCACTATGGGTCATTATATTGGGAACTTCAGTACTTATTATAGTATACCACTCATAGGAGAGGACAGGGACTGGCATGTCCGCCAATCCAAAGTTACATACCAGCGTTTAATATGCAAGAAGTGTGGTATCAAAGCCACTAAATCTTGTGTCCATTCAAGTTAAAGTAAAGATCATGAAATCTCCAGGATTTCAAAGATACCAGTTAGTTAAGAAATGCTGGGCTCACATGAGCCCACATCTGGAAAAGGAGGGGAATGGACATTTGTCCCCATTACATATGAGCATATGGGTTTCTTAGATTTCTTTGGAGCAAATACATACTATAAAATAGAGTATGACACTTTTAGATATGTATGAAGAAAACTCCAAGAATGTGTTGTATATGTATTACTAATGAAACAGATAATGTGCAAGAAGTGGTTCAGAGATATGTAAAAAAAAAATAGAAGATTAAAACAGGCATATGCCAACAAACATAATACCCCTGACTCCCTGGAGGGGACTTGGGGGGGAGGAAGGATAGTTTTCCTCTCCTGGTTAAAGGAGGATGGTTTTCCTCTCTTGGTTAAACCCATCTAATTGGTTTAGCACACAGGTTCTCAAACTCTGTCCTCAGGACCCCACACGGTGCATGTTTTGCAGGTCTCCTCACAAAATCACAAGTGAAATAATTAGCTCCACCTGTGGACCTTTTAAAATGTGTCAGTGAGTAATTACTACACCTGTGCACCTGCTGGGTTACCTGCAAAACATGCACTGTGTGGGGTCCTGAGGACCGAGTTTGAGAACCTATGGTTTAGCAGGATCAAAGGATAGATTGTTAAAATTGTGATTTTTTTTTTAATTAAAAATGGTTTGCTTAGCAATTTGCATATATCTTCTGTGATTTAAGATACTATTTTGTTTCTTTTAAGCTTGCAAAAAGTCTATAAACTCAAGACTCGAATCCTCCAAATTTAAGAAACTACAGAAGAGCTTGGCAAGAAGGAGCCATGAGCAGTCTACCTTGATGGATATGATATGAATGGTCATTACCTTCCGTTGGATAGTGACAAGCACGATCCCACGGGAACATAGCCTTTAGCACCATTTTAGCTAGACTGTTTGCCCAGACTCTTTAGGTAGAGATTGTGTAATGCCTTATAGCTCAACTGTAATGTCAGATTATTATGAAAAGGAGGGACTAAAAGAGATGTATTAAGTTTAAGCAGCTATCAGCCATTTTGTATAAGTAGCAGCCATGTTGTAGTGAATAAGGAAGATGCTTTGTTAATAAGTCATAAAAATGCTGACATTTCATAGTTAGTACATTCTGTGAGAAGCAAGGTCGTAGCTATACTCTTGGAAATATGTTATATGGTTTCTCATGGGTTTAGACTTCTTCTGGAGGACATGAAGGAGGGGCTCAGCTAGAGAGGATTTCTGAGAAAAGACGCATTGTGTTTTACTCTGTGACGTGTATCAAGTTTTCATGCAAGTAACTTTCTGCTAAATAATGCCTTGTTGAATAAATGAGCTGAAGTCTCATCTTGCCTACATAACCATGTGTGTGTTGTCTGCTCCCTGAGATTCCCAGTGCATTGGTAAACAAATGGTATCAAACAGACAATTGAAGGGACTTGATAGAAGGAGGCTTATCTCCGACAGACTAAAAACAAACTTGCATCCTACATATTAAATGGGGAAAGTCTAGGGGTAACAGTTTTTGAAAAGATTTGGGGGTACTCATTGATAATAAGCTTAATAACCATATACAATTTCAAAGTGCAGTAAAGAGGGCAAGTAAGGTGCTAGCATGCATAAAACGGGGAATTGAGACAAGGGATGAGAATGTAATTCTGCCATTGTACAAATCATTGGTACGCCCGCACCTGGAATATTGTGTTCAGTTTTGGGCACCACTGTATAAAAAAGATATCAGGGAACTCGAAAGGATTCAAAGGTGAGCTACTAAATTGCTTAAAGGGCTAGAGGGACTGGATTACGAAGAAAGGCTTACTAGGTTGAATATGTACACACTGGAAAAGAGGCGCCTAAGAAGAGACATTATTAATGTCTTCAAATATGTAAAGGGGCACTACATAGAGTTATAAGAGGAATTATTTATTAAAAGAACTCTGTTTAGGATATGTGGGCACTCGTTGAGGCTGCAGGGAAAAATTCCGTACACAACAGAGGAAAGGGTTCTTTACTGTTAGGGCAATCAGGATTTGGAATTCCTTGCCAGAGAAAGTAATAATGGTGGACTCTGTAAATGCATTTGAAAAAGGATTGGATGAATTTCTTATTGAAAAGGATATCCAACGTTACAACATTTAAAATATTGACGTTGTTAATCTGGGTGTAACATGACACTATAGTTGTTAACTAGTCATAAAAACATTCTTCAGCAGGTACAGTAAAATCAACTCAACTTAATACAAAAAACAGGTTGAACACGATGGCCATTTTGCCTCTTTTCTATGCCTCTTTTCAACCTCAATTACTATGTTGCTATGTTACTATGTTACTGTATTATTAACTGTATTGGTCTGTTCATGGATTGGTGACTAGGAACTGCGCTTCCGCCACCTGGAAACGCTTTACCTGCAATGATTCTTATCTGTCTGGTGACTGAATATTCACATTTCTATTGACACCTACTAAATAAACTGATGGTTGCACCAATCTGCCTGGGTGATTTAAAAGAACCCATTTGGACATGCGATCCTCACACAAAGCTTCTGTTAAAATGTTGGAGAAAGATTAACTCAAAGACAACTATTTGTATCATATGCAAAGGCTGTACTTAAAGTGCTAAAGAAAGATCCCATCCGAAGTGAAAAATATTTAATTAATAATAATAATAATAATAATAATAATAATAATAAGGATGATTATTATAGCAGTAATAATTGTTTCCTAAAATGGATAGAAAAAATGTGCATGTGTTCATGGTTTGTTTGCCAAAAAAGAACCTGTAGAAAGCTTACACACAATTATAATATCTAAGAAACCTGTTCTATAACAGCAGCAACAAAAACAAAAATCATACTACAGTACAAAATAATGGATTGAAGCAATATTTCCCTAGGATGTAAACTGCCATGCAGTCCAGTCAATCTTATATGTGCTTCAGGTATGCCTGCATTTCCTGTATTATTACGTACAGTAGCTCTCTCTCTCTCAATCTTCAGCGGCTCAAAAAAGTTCTTCATAATATTCTTGACATTTTATGTATTCGTTGTCATGTCTCTCAGTCTTTGCTGGCAGGTAAGTAATGAAATGATCTATGTTAGTGACATGAAACAGGATTGAACTCAACAGGACCCTGTCATTGAAATTCCTATTTTTTATTCTATTTGTATGTCACTTTCTAGGCTTCGGGGAACAATTATGTTAAAAATTCTTCCAAGGAAACATGAGCATTCCATGCCCATATACAGAATAGTGACCAATCTGCTCATCTCTAGGTAAGAATGACACAAAGTAACATGTTATGATACAGGCAAGGTATACTATAGAACAATGCTGTACATGGAGACACATGAAGACAACTGAATACAAAGATGTGTCCTCTACTAATTACAGTATCACAACATTCTGACAGAGACAACTCTGTTACATCATGAAACAGAGACTGACATATTCTCACACCATACTCAGAGCCAGATTAAGGGGGGGGGGGGGGGGGCAGGGGGTACATTACTCTATCCCAGGGGCCTCCTGTCCCTGCTGTCCACCACAGGGTGTGTGGACAGTGCTCCCTCCGGCTGCTACTGCAGGGCATTAGGTTGCAGGCTGTGTGACTGTGCTGGGTGCAGGGTTGTGGCTGCCATGGCCCTGGACTGCCTTCAGGGACCGCCACTAGTCCTGTACCCTGTCACACATGACTACACTGCATTTCCTTCCTCCGCTTCTCCCTGTGCACCAGAGATCTCTCACCACACAGAGAATTCCCTGCCCCCCTCCCAGCCGGAGATCTGAGATGTCCAACTTCAGCTGCCCCACCACCCTCCCTCCTCCAGCAGCCTGTGAGGGTTGAAGCAGTTACCGGGCACAGTTCCAGGAGTATCCTCGACTCCGGCCTCTCACTACAGTGCGGCGCCATAGTGCTGCATTGGCGCAGGCACTCTGCTCCTGCTGCCGCCGGCCCCCTCTACAGCCTGCACCTGGGTCCGCGGGCCTCACTAGGGGTGAGTGACCAGAGAGCCATGTGCCCTCCTGCCCCCCACCCCCCTGTGTGTGGCCCTATGTACCCACTTTCTTATATGTGTGTGGCACTGGCACCCTCTACCCCCCTCAGCCTGGTGTGTGGCCCCTTTTGCCCCTTGTGTGTGTGTGTGTGTGTGTGTGTGTATGACACCTTGCACCCTCCTGCCCACCCCAACCCCCTGTGTGTGGCCCCTCCACCCCCTGTCTTATGTGTGTGTGGCATCATCTACCATCCCCCCACCCCCCCTATGTTGTTGTGTGACCCCCTGTACCTGCTGTCTTTGTGTGTGTGTGTCACCCTGTGCCACCTCTACTCCTGTGTGTATAACATTCTGTGCTCCCCCATGTGTGGTTCATTGTGTGTCCCCTACTCCTGTGTTCATGATACCCTGTGCCCCCATTCCCCTATGTTTGATACACTTTGCACCCCCTGCACCTCTGTGTGTGTGGCGCCCAGTGATATATATATATATATATATATATATAGCAATGTAGGTGGCACTCAGAGACTTGTTACGTTTAGTGATAAACTGTGAAATGTTTATATAAACGATTCGGGGATCGAGTCCCCTTCATCAGGAAACACAGCATTTATAAACGCTACAAGTCTCTGAGTGCTGCCTACATATATCTATGGAGTGACACTTCAAACTAGAGGCCACCAGAGCAAGATAATTTATAGCAGAGAGCGGAGTGCCGGATCAAGCTTGGTATTATATGTGTGTGTGTGTATATATATATATATATATATATATATATACAGTACATATATATAATTTTTATTTTAGTACACGGGGGCCCCTGCTCTTTAGTGCCCCTGGCCTCCCGGAGCCTTAATCCAGCTCTGACCATGCTGTCACTCATCCAACTAGTGGAAACACGTCTGCTTTGTATCCTCTTTACTGGTCTAATGCCAGGCACAGAATACTCACAAGTGATACCGAAAGTAAAAAAAATCAATAAAAAAATCAATAAGTAAATAACATCAGTCAACCCATTATGTTGCAATGAAGAAAAAGTTAAAGGTGGACTGCTTAGACTCTAAAGGATATAACTATATACAATATATGTCATACTGTACAGCCTACGGAGTCAGATTGGTATGTTTGTAGATCTGCTCAGGCATTTGCATAATACAAGGTGTCCAGAAGTGCACAGGATTGCACACTTAAATGCTGCAGATGCGGCCAGAAAGTAACAGACATTTGTGGTAGAAACTAATATTATTACTGTTATTATCATCCTTATTATTATTATTATTATTATTATTATTAATATTATTAATAACATTTACTTATATAGCAGCAGCATATTCTGTTGCACTTTACAGTTGGAAACAATGCTTTGATATCCTTGCTTCAGCCTTGTCTGTAATGGAAATCTGCATATGCTGAACTGTTCTGCAACTGTGTTTTGTTTATGAATCTGCAGATTTTTGTCTCAGACACTCTTCTTCGGCTTTATGACTATATGTTGTCTGCAAATATTTTAGATGTTGAGACAGGCATCAAATGTGCAAATAAGTGACAATATGGATGAGTTTATTGGATGAATGGCAAGCAAGTACAAATAGGATGCAGTTAATTTGCTGGCAGTCGGGATCCCAACGGTCAGGATACCGACACCAGAATCCCAACTGCTGACAATACCGACAGGCAGAATCCTGGCTCACTGGGGCTATTCCCACTCATGGGTGTCCACGACACCCATAGAGTGGGAATAGAACCGAGCCCACAGCATGTCGAGTGCAGTGAGCCCGCAAGGGGACTCTTTGCATTCGCCCCACTGCCGGCCTACTGAAAGCCGGGATGCCATTTTTGGTATACTGACGGCCGGCATCCCGAATGTCGGTAAATCATACTGTACCCTTACAAATAGCACAATGCTCTACAAATGATGCAGGGGCCTCTTATCACTTCACCTATATAAGTAAAGGGTTACTGCTGAATACTGTATATCCCCTAAAGCTGGCCATACACCAAGCAACGTTTCATCCAAATGGTTGCTTATATAACCAACAATATGATCATGAAGTTGGTTTCTTAAACTATCCAACTTTTACTTGAAACTTACCAACATTTTCATGCGACTTAACGATTTACAGTCTAAAAAAGTAATTTATCAAAAATAGTTTCTCCCCATACACTCAGTATATACAGTAGTTTGGCTTTTGGTTGAATGACAGTAGCGGGCTGGACAGACGGAACTTGCTAAGAACCAACCTCTACCTCTTTCAAGTTAAAACTAAGAAAATAAACAGTAATTAAAAAAAAAAAGCATGTGGTCCACCCCTCCAGACACACTTTCTAGCCAGCACTGAAATTTTCAGCCAAGTTCTGGCTACCCTTAATACAGGGGGGAAACTGGCATGGGTTCCCCCATGCTTACAGGGTAACCAACAATAGGCTTTGTCAGCTGGTGGTCCACTCAACCAGGGCCGCAACTAGGGTGGTGCAGAGAGCACTTGCAAATGATCTGTTTTATTTATTTTCACTTGTAGCTTCCCCCCTTTTTGAAGCCCAGCATCTCCTGACCACCCCTATCTCCTACCCCCACCCCTTCTGTTGCTAATACCTATACAACTTGAAAGCTCTTTGTTATTCAGTCACTCTGTCCTTTATTACATTTCAAGATGCTGACATACTGGATAGGGTATTAGGGTTGGTTTAGCCGCTCGAGTTAGGGGTTAGGTTAGATTAGATTACGGGTTTGGGTTAGGGTGTTATGGAAAATATTGTGCTATGGATTGTTTGTGGGAGGGGGGCCACAAACTGGTATCTTGCCTAGGGTCCCATGATATATACAAGGTAAATGAAAACATAAAGTTTAAACTGATATTGTAATCACACACATACAGTACAATGGAATTTATTAAAAGTTAAGTAAGCGATAGACTGGGGTAGACTGTCCTGGGATAAAATGTAGACTAGTCCATGACTTTTGGAGTCATATTATAAATGGTGCATATTCAGCATAGCTCTGGATCCTATCCTTTCCTCTTTCAGTTGGCTGAACTCATTCACTAATCGTACACCTTGTTCTGCATGCCAAGCTGGTTTTGCACATTTAATTGTGCTATTATGCTGTATAAATAATATTTTGGATACGTTTGTGAGGCTTACCCTATGTACTGTAGAATTTGCACAAGGGCACATTAGTATTTACATATGGTGTGATGATTACATTGCTACTCAAACTTTTCCATGGGAAAAAAATATAAATCAATTATTAATGACATTGACTTCTCAAGTTACACTTAGAGCCACCATCATTTCAAAAACTTCACACTTTGAAAAGTATAATTTTCTTTCTGTAGAAAAACATGTTGTGCCCATTGACTGCGAAAAATGAAGGTTTGTTCATAGGTACATCTGTGGAGGTTTTGAAAAAATATACTAACAGATTTGTATGCCAAGTATTTTGACAAGACTGAGTACTGAAATTGTCAGTTTATTTAGTGCAGATTTAGTTTAGTGATCTATTGAATCTTTAAAACATGTATCTAGTGAGTTATTCATACCTTAATGCAATATTTCAGTTTACACCTATACACAGGGCTGTTTCTAGCCAATTTGGCTCCCAGTGCGAGATTCAAAAATGCGCCCCCCCATGACATAAAAAAATGTGCCCCCCCCCCCCACACACACCTAGATAAAAAAAAATGTGCGCGCACCCGGCAAGGGGCGTGGCCTCATCTAAATGGGTGTGGCCTCATTTAAATGGGCATGGCCTCGTCTGAAAAGACTACCTCGCAATCCAGTTTTTGACCCTGCCCCAACAGATCACGACCATCACAGGAAAATAAAAAAAAATTCTACCATATTAAGCCCCACACAGTAATGCCCGCTGCACCATATTATGCCACACACCACAATGCCCTTGATACATTAAATCCCCACACTACGGCAGGCAAGAGTCCCCATTTCACACATTACGGCAGGTGTCCCCACTTTACACATTGAGAGAGAGAGAATACTTATAGAGGTGATTACCGCTCTTCGGCCCGCCTCACCAGTCGCTCCTCGCTCCGGCCTTTCCCTCTTCCTAACTTGGATCCCCCTCTGTACTCCGCTCGGGGGGGGGGGGGGGAGTTTCGCGGAGTGACGGGGTTGCGTCGTGACGTAACGATGCAACCGCGTCATTCCGTGAAACTCCGCCCCCCAAGCGGGTTACTCGGGGAGAAATAGGAGGGGGAAGCAGGGAGCCACAGTTAGTGCCGCGGCGGACGCCCAGTGCGGTTGCACTGCTCGTCTGCCCCAAGAAACGGCCCTGCCTATACACACCTATATAACATTATCTTTATAACATAATTTTTAATGTTGTTAAACTTTTTAATGTTAGATTATGAATTATATGTATTTAAGTAGCAAAGGCACCACATCTGTCTGTACAGGTGCAATCTTTTCTTATCTACATTGTTATATAAGGACAATATAACCAAACACCACTCACTTACCTCTGATTAAGCTGATATATCCAGTGAAACGCATTAGCCTGTTTCAGGTTCGAGTCACACTTGAGACTCTTCACTTTCTGGCAATTTACTGAAGCTCTACCATCTGTATCAAGGTCGGTGATTGCCATCTATAAGCTTTCCTGATGACACCAAATTCATCAGCAGTACCAAGTTACCATCCACCACTGTGGTACTCAGTGTTAACTTCAGTTTCATTGCCTATTCCCAAGTGGGACTGAACAACCTGCAGGAAAAAAGCTATCATTCATCTGTTGTCACTTACTATGCCATAACTGGACTCACTGGAAGGACTGCAATTTCTCCTACACTGGTTCTGGTAGTATAAGTTATTTATGATTGACTGACTCAGCTTTCCAGGTGCCCCATTATATACTTTTAGAATATTTTTTTTAACTACATTATATGTCATGCTTGCTATGATGTCCACATAATTATGATATTGATGTTCTTATTTTTATTGATCCATATTTCTCTTTCTAATATTTGTAATGGTATTTATTATCAATTCTACTGTTGTATATATTCTTTTGTATTATTATTATTATTATTATTATTATTATATGATACTGTACAATATTTTGTGACCTGGCACCTTACAGGTTACTGGCCTGTTTGGGCTACAAGCTGATCCTGCTTTCGGTACCACTTTTTCATTATTCCTTCAATTGTTTGTGCTTTACCTTCCACATGTTTTTTTGTCTCAGTGCATCGTCCAGGGTTCCTCTTCCCTTTTCTTGGTTCGATGATTTTGCCTTCTCTTCCTGATCTGCCCACATAGGCGTGCGCACGGGGGGTGCCTGGTGCGCACAGGCACCCCCTAATGTCCAGCACCCCCCGCACTCCACGCCTGTGATGATCGCGATAAGCCGCCACAGTGCCAGCACTGCTCATTGCAGTCTGTCACTGACTAACTGTGTTGCTGCGCCCCCGCCTGCCGCCGCGGACAATATATTTATAGAGGCTCAAGCTGGTGTCACGAACGGCTGCCCAGCGCAGCAGCCGCACAGGGGGTGACTGATGTCAAGCTCCGCCTCCCGCCCGCGCTCTCCAGTCTCCTCCAGCAGCTACGCGCACGCAGGGGGTGAGTGAGAGCTGCTCATCAGCCATTTTCCTTCTCATGGGGGTGGACTGGCCGATGTCGGATGCAGCGTCTCATGTCCGTAGGTATGAGACGTATGTCAGGGGGTGACGGCGGTAGTGGCGGGTCCGGTGGGGGATGGGTACGTGGGCGTGTTTGATTAACGATGCTGGCCAGGCGGGCTCTCGCTGATCCGGCAGGGGCTGGCAGCGCCTATATGCAATTATGGTGGCTGTGTTTTATTTTTTTGTGAAAGAGATGTGTGTGTACACTACAGTATGTATACTCTGGTGTCATCTGTGTCTGCTGTGTATATTAGAGATGAGCGCCTGAAATTTATCGGGTTTTGTGTTTTGGTTTTGGGTTCGGTTCCGCGGCAGTGTTTTGGGTTCGACCGCGTTTTGGCAAAACCTCACCGAATTTTTTTTGTCGGATTCGGGTGTGTTTTGGATTCGGGTGTTTTTTTCAAAAAACCCTAAAAAACAGCTTAAATCATAGAATTTGGGGGTCATTTTGATCCCATATTATTATTAACCTCAAAAACCATAATTTCCACTCATTTTCAGTCTATTCTGAATACCTCACACCTCACAATATTATTTTTAGTCCTAAAATTTGCACCGAGGTCGCTGGATGACTAAGCTAAGCGACCCTAGTGGCCGACACAAACACCTGGCCCATCTAGGAGTGGCACTGCAGTGTCACGCAGGATGTCCCTTCCAAAAAACCCTCCCCAAACAGCACATGACGCAAAGAAAAAAAGAGGCGCAATGAGGTAGCTGACTGTGTGAGTAAGATAAGCGACCCTAGTGGCCGACACAAACACCGGGCCCATTTAGGAGTGGCACTGCAGTGTCACGCAGGATGTCCCTTCCAAAAAACCCTCCCCAAACAGCACATGACGCAAAGAAAAAAAGAGGCGCAATGAGGTAGCTGACTGTGTGAGTAAGATAAGCGACCCTAGTGGCCGACACAAACACCGGGCCCATTTAGGAGTGGCACTGCAGTGTCACGCAGGATGTCCCTTCCAAAAAACCCTCCCCAAACAGCACATGAAGCAAAGAAAAAAAGAGGCGCAATGAGGTAGCTGACTGTGTGAGTAAGATAAGCGACCCTAGTGGCCGACACAAACACCGGGCCCATTTAGGAGTGGCACTGCAGTGTCACGCAGGATGTCCCTTCCAAAAAACCCTCCCCAAACAGCACATGACGCAAAGAAAAAAAGAGGCGCAATGAGGTAGCTGACTGTGTGAGTAAGATAAGCGACCCTAGTGGCCGACACAAACACCGGGCCCATTTAGGAGTGGCACTGCAGTGTCACGCAGGATGTCCCTTCCAAAAAACCCTCCCCAATCAGCACATGACGCAAAGAAAAAAAGAGGCGCAATGAGGTAGCTGTGTGAGTAAGATTAGCGACCCTAGTGGCCGACACAAACACCGGGCCCATTTAGGAGTGGCACTGCAGTGTCACGCAGGATGTCCCTTCCAAAAAACCCTCCCCAATCAGCACATGACGCAAAGAAAAAAAGAGGCGCAATGAGGTAGCTGTGTGAGTAAGATTAGCGACCCTAGTGGCCGACACAAACACCGGGCCCATTTAGGAGTGGCACTGCAGTGTCACGCAGGATGTCCCTTCCAAAAAACCCTCCCCAATCAGCACATGACGCAAAGAAAAAAAGAGGCGCAATGAGGTAGCTGTGTGAGTAAGATTAGCGACCCTAGTGGCCGACACAAACACCGGGCCCATTTAGGAGTGGCACTGCAGTGTCACGCAGGATGTCCCTTCCAAAAAACCCTCCCCAATCAGCACATGACGCAAAGAAAAAAAGAGGCGCAATGAGGTAGCTGTGTGAGTAAGATTAGCGACCCTAGTGGCCGACACAAACACCGGGCCCATTTAGGAGTGGCACTGCAGTGTCACGCAGGATGTCCCTTCCAAAAAACCCTCCCCAATCAGCACATGACGCAAAGAAAAAAAGAGGCGCAATGAGGTAGCTGTGTGAGTAAGATTAGCGACCCTAGTGGCCGACACAAACACCGGGCCCATTTAGGAGTGGCACTGCAGTGTCACGCAGGATGTCCCTTCCAAAAAACCCTCCCCAATCAGCACATGACGCAAAGAAAAATAAAAGAAAAAAGAGGTGCAAGATGGAATTGTCCTTGGGCCCTCCCACCCACCCTTATGTTGTATAAACAGGACATGCACACTTTAACCAACCCATCATTTCAGTGACAGGGTCTGCCACACGACTGTGACTGAAATGACGGGATGGTTTGGACCCCCACCAAAAAAGAAGCAATTAATCTCTCCTTGCACAAACTGGCTCTACAGAGGCAAGATGTCCACCTCATCATCATCCTCCGATATATCACCGTGTACATCCCCCTCCTCACAGATTATCAATTCGTCCCCACTGGAATCCACCATCTCAGCTCCCTGTGTACTTTGTGGAGGCAATTGCTGCTGGTCAATGTCTCCGCGGAGGAATTGATTATAATTCATTTTAATGAACATCATCTTCTCCACATTTTCTGGATGTAACCTCGTACGCCGATTGCTGACAAGGTGAGCGGCGGCACTAAACACTCTTTCGGAGTACACACTTGTGGGAGGGCAACTTAGGTAGAATAAAGCCAGTTTGTGCAAGGGCCTCCAAATTGCCTCTTTTTCCTGCCAGTATAAGTACGGACTGTGTGACGTGCCTACTTGGATGCGGTCACTCATATAATCCTCCACCATTCTTTCAATGGGGAGAGAATCATATGCAGTGCCAGTAGACGACATTTCCGTATCCGTAATCGTTGTCAGGTCCTTCAGTCCGGACCAGATGTCAGCATCAGCAGTCGCTCCAGACTGCCCTGCATCACCGCCAGCGGGTGGGCTCGGAATTCTGAGCCTTTTCCTCGCACCCCCAGTTGCGGGAGAATGTGAAGGAGGAGATGTTGACAGGTCGCGTTCCGCTTGACTTGACAATTTTCTCACCAGCAGGTCTTTCAACCCCAGCAGACTTGTGTCTGCGGGAAAGAGAGATCCAAGGTAGGCTTTAAATCTAGGATCGAGCACGGTGGCCAAAATGTAGTGCTCTGATTTCAACAGATTGACCACCCGTGAATCCTTGTTAAGCGAATTAAGGGCTCCATCCACAAGTCCCACATGCCTAGCGGAATCGCTCCGTGTTAGCTCCTCCTTCAATGTCTCCAGCTTCTTCTGCAAAAGCCTGATGAGGGGAATGACCTGACTCAGGCTGGCAGTGTCTGAACTGACTTCACGTGTGGCAAGTTCAAAGGGCATCAGAACCTTGCACAACGTTGAAATCATTCTCCACTGCGCTTGAGACAGGTGCATTCCACCTCCTATATCGTGCTCAATTGTATAGGCTTGAATGGCCTTTTGCTGCTCCTCCAACCTCTGAAGCATATAGAGGGTTGAATTCCACCTCGTTACCACTTCTTGCTTCAGATGATGGCAGGGCAGGTTCAGTAGTTTTTGGTGGTGCTCCAGTCTTCTGTACGTGGTGCCTGTACGCCGAAAGTGTCCCGCAATTCTTCTGGCCACCGACAGCATCTCTTGCACGCCCCTGTCGTTTTTTAAAAAATCCTGCACCACCAAATTCAAGGTATGTGCAAAACATGGGACGTGCTGGAATTTGCCCATATTTAATGCACACACAATATTGCTGGCGTTGTCCGATGCCACAAATCCACAGGAGAGTCCAATTGGGGTAAGCCATTCCGCGATGATCTTCCTCAGTTGCCGTAAGAGGTTTTCAGCTGTGTGCGTATTCTGGAAAGCGGTGATACAAAGCGTAGCCTGCCTAGGAAAGAGTTGGCGTTTGCGAGATGCTGCTACTGGTGCCGCCGCTGCTGTTCTTGCGGCGGGAGTCCATACATCTACCCAGTGGGCTGTCACAGTCATATAGTCCTGACCCTGCCCTGCTCCACTTGTCCACATGTCCGTGGTTAAGTGGACATTGGGTCCAGCTGCATTTTTTAGGACACTGGTGAGTCTTTTTCTGAGGTCCGTGTACATTTTCGGTATCGCCTGCCTAGAGAAGTGGAACCTAGATGGTATTTGGTAACGGGGGCACACTGCCTCAATAAATTGTCTAGTTCCCTGTGAACTAACGGCGGATACCGGACGCACGTCTAACACCAACATAGTTGTCAAGGCCTCAGTTTTCCGCTTTGCAGCAGGATGACTGCTGTGATATTTCATCTTCCTCGCAAAGGACTGTTGAACAGTCAATTGCTTACTGGAAGTAGTACAAGTGGGCTTACGACTTCCCCTCTGGGATGACCATCGACTCCCAGCAGCAACAACAGCAGCGCCAGCAGCAGTAGGCGTTACACGCAAGGATGCATCGGAGGAATCCCAGGCAGGAGAGGACTCGTCAGAATTGCCAGTGACATGGCCTGCAGGACTATTGGCATTCCTGGGGAAGGAGGAAATTGACACTGAGGGAGTTGGTGGGGTGGGTTGCGTGAGCTTGGTTACAAGAGGAAGGGATTTACTGGTCAGTGGACTGCTTCCGCTGTCACCCAAAGTTTTTGAACTTGTCACTGACTTATTATGAATGCGCTGCAGGTGACGTATAAGGGAGGATGTTCCGAGGTGGTTAACGTCCTTACCCCTACTTATTACAGCTTGACAAAGGGAACACACGGCTTGACACCTGTTGTCCGCATTTCTGTTGAAATACCTCCACACCGAAGAGCTGATTTTTTTGGTATTTTCACCTGGCATGTCAACGGCCATATTCCTCCCACGGACAACAGGTGTCTCCCCGGGTGCCTGACTTAAACAAACCACCTCACCATCAGAATCCTCCTGGTCAATTTCCTCCCCAGCGCCAGCAACACCCATATCCTCCTCATCCTGGTGTACTTCAACACTGACATCTTCAATCTGACTATCAGGAACTGGACTGCGGGTGCTCCTTCCAGCACTTGCAGGGGGCGTGCAAATGGTGGAAGGCGCATGCTCTTCACGTCCAGTGTTGGGAAGGTCAGGCATCGCAACCGACACAATTGGACTCTCCTTGTGGATTTGGGATTTCGAAGAATGCACAGTTCTTTGCTGTGCTTTTGCCAGCTTGAGTCTTTTCATTTTTCTAGCGAGAGGCTGATTGCTTCCATCCTCATGTGAAGCTGAACCACTAGCCATGAACATAGGCCAGGGCCTCAGCCGTTCCTTGCCACTCCGTGTGGTAAATGGCATATTGGCAAGTTTACGCTTCTCCTCCGACAATTTTATTTTAGGTTTTGGAGTCCTTTTTTTACTGATATTTGGTGTTTTGGATTTGACATGCTCTGTACTATGACATTGGGCATCGGCCTTGGCAGACGACGTTGCTGGCATTTCATCGTCTCGGCCATGACTAGTGGCAGCAGCTTCAGCACGAGGTGGAAGTGGATCTTGATCTTTCCCTAATTTTGGAACCTCAACATTTTTGTTCTCCATATTTTAATAGGCACAACTAAAAGGCACCTCAGGTAAACAATGGAGATGGATGGATACTAGTATACAATTATGGACGGACTGCCGAGTGCCGACACAGAGGTAGCCACAGCCGTGAACTACCGTACTGTACTGTGTCTGCTGCTAATATAGACTGGTTGATAAAGAGATGTCGTAGTATGTATGTATAAAGAAGAAAGAAAAAAAAACCACGGTTAGGTGGTATACAATTATGGACGGACTGCCGAGTGCCGACACAGAGGTAGCTACAGCCGTGAACTACCGTACTGTGTCTGCTGCGACTGGATGATAAATAATGATATAAAAAATATATATATATCACTACTGCAGCCGGACAGGTATATATATTATATAATGACTGACCTGCTGGACACTGTCTGTCAGCAGAATGAGTTTTTTATAGAATAAAAAAAAAAACACCACACAAGTGAAGTCACACGACGAGTGTTTAACTTTTTCAGGCAATCACAATATAGTATACTACTAACTATACTGGTGGTCAGTGTGGTCAGGTCACTGGTCAGTCACACTGGCAGTGGCACTCCTGCAGCAAAAGTGTGCACTGTTTAATTTTAATATAATATGTACTCCTGGCTCCTGCTATAACCTATAACTGGCACTGCAGTGCTCCCCAGTCTCCCCCACAATTATAAGCTGTGTGAGCTGAGCACAGTCAGATATATAATATATACATAGATGATGCAGCACACTGGGCTGAGCAGTGCACACAGATATGGTATGTGACTGTCTTGTACTCCTGGCTCCTGCTATAACCTATAACTGGCACTGCAGTGCTCCCCAGTCTCCCCCACAATTATAAGCTGTGTGAGCTGAGCACAGTCAGATATATAATATATACATAGATGATGCAGCACACTGGGCTGAGCAGTGCACACAGATATGGTATGTGACTGAGTCACTGTGTGTATCGTTTTTTTCAGGCAGAGAACGGATATATTAAATAAAACTGCACTGTCTGGTGGTCACTGTGGTCAGTCACTAGTAAACTCTGCACTCTCTTCTTCAGTACTCCTAAGCTCCAGTAAATCAGGTCAATCTCTCTCTCTCTCTCTCTCTCTCTCTAATCTAAATCACTGTACTCCCTAACAGCTGCTCCCCGTCCCCAATCCTCCCCACAATTATAACTAAGTCACTCAGTCTTTACTCTTTTCTACTATAACGGAGAGGACGCCAGCCACGTCCTCTCCCTATCAATCTCAATGCACGTGTGAAAATGGCGGCGACGCGCGGCTCCTTATATAGAATCCGAGTCTCGCGAGAATCCGACAGCGTCATGATGACGTTCGGGCGCGCTCGGGTTAACCGAGCAAGGCGGGAAGATCCGAGTCGCTCGGACCCGTGAAAAAAAACATGAAGTTCGTGCGGGTTCGGATTCAGAGAAACCGAACCCGCTCATCTCTAGTGTATATCTATGCTACTGTGTGTGTCTACTGTATGTATGCATGTTGTGTACTACTGCTATGTGTGATGTATGTAAGTATGTATGTATGTCATCTATGTGTATGTACACTATTAATTGAGTTTACTGTGTCAATGTATGCTGTGTGTGTATGTGTACTACGTGATTGGTGACATGTTGTGATGTGGTTTAATTATAAACATCTCCTAGTAGTGCCGGCCATTGTTTTTGCTGAATATATATATATATATATATATATATATGGAAACCCCCCCCCAATAAAAATCCTGCGTTTGTCTCTGCACCATGTCCTCATTGTCCTGTAACTGCCACCACCAGCCATGCCAACATCACAGGCCCAGCCCAGGTAGCGTTCCTCTCAGGAGGAATCGGATCCGCCACCGGAGCGGAGGACACAGCTGAGCGAGCTTGAGACAGTTCAGCACTCAGCAGAGAGTATAAAGGTGCATACACACTGGGCGTTTTTGCCCAGCGTATATGCGCAGCGATGATCGCTGGGCTGAAAATCGGCCAGCAATGTCAGCGGGGGTGAACGGCTTTCTATGAAAAGCCGTCCACCCCGCCGTTCATCTGCTGGTAATACCAGCAGATGAGCGGCGGCCGCTGGCGATGAATCGTAGGCGTGCATCAGCGCTCATCGCCAGGCATACACACTGGGCGGTTTTGAGCTGAAAGCAGCACAAAACACCAAAAGTGATCTGCTTTCAGCTCAAAATCGCCCAGTGTGTATGGGCCTTAAGACACATGCTATCTGTCAGTGTGTCACTGAGACAGCTCTGTTTAATATGTTAAATTTGGATTTTTTTTTTACTATGGATTATTTGTTTCCCCCAAAATATTTATTATTAATAATGTGTTATACTATTGTAATAACGGTGAGCACTACGGGGGTATTATTGTATCTGGCACTGCTGGTGGCATACTGTTTGCCATAATGTGAATTTGGGCTCATACTGTGTGACATAACCTGAGTTTTGGATCATACTGTGTGGCGTAATGTGAATTTCGGCTCATACTGTGTGGGGTAATGTGAATTTCGGCTCATACTGTGTGGCGTAATGTGAATTTCGGCTCATAACTGTGTGGCGTAATGTGAATTTTGGCTCATACTGTGCGGCGTAATGTGAATTTCAGCTCATACTGTGTGGCATAATGTGAATTTTGGCTCATACTGTGTGGGGTCATGTGAAATTTGGCTCATACTGTGTGGCGTAATGTCAATTTCAGCTCATACTGTGTGGCGTAATGTGAATTTCGGCTCATACTGTTGTGGGGTCATGTGAATTTCGGCTCATACTGTGTGGCGTAATGTGAATTTCAGCTCATACTGTGTGGCGTAATGTGAATTCGGCTCATACTGTGTGGCGTAATGTGAACTCGACTCATACTGTGTGGGGTCATGTGAATTTTGACTCATAATGTGAATAAGGGGCACTACTGTCAGTAGCTGGTGAGCATGGGGACATGTGTGACAAATGCTGGTGTATTGCAGAGGAGGGGTCTGTTGGCATAGAAAGAGGCAAATGAGGCTCTGATGGCACATGTGTAAATTATAAACTTACTTGTGTTAGAATAAAATGGAAATGTTCGTCCTGGCGGCCAGGATCCCGGCTGTCTTGATCCCGACAGCGGGATACCGACCACCAGTGTGCAGCGGGATGAGCGCTAGAAAGCCCCTTGCAGGCTCGCCGTGCTCGCTACGCTGTGGACACGGTGCCGGTTTCCAACAGGCGGTCTCGTGATCGCCTCCTATTTGGCTTAATAAATCTCTCGTACTTTTCACAGTGGCCCACTCAAAATTAGGGTGTAGTGCTGGGGGGTGCAAGGGACGTGTGTGGGGTGGGGAGGGGAATGCATATGCACCTAGGCCCATCACTCTCTGGTTCCGCCACTGGGTCAGGGATAGATTGGGGAAGTGTAAGCAGTGAATAGGGTACAGCGGCAGCTAGGGCTCAGGGTTATGCCGTAGCAGACCGTCAGTATTGCCTGGTGGTTGCACCATTATATTTCATTTCTTTTCTCTGGAGTGTATTATATCTACTTTATTATTAGGGAGAAATTAGATTAAGCCATGTGATTTTACTGAGAGAATGTAAAATAGTTCTAGACATGTCTATGGCTGGTGCTAGACATGCCCAAAAGGCGGTGCTTGATACGCCCAAAAGGCGGAGCAAGACATGCCCCTCCGGGTGCACCCCCTAATAAAATTAGCTGCGCACGCCTATGTCTGCCCATATGGTGTTGGAGCTTGTTGCTGGAAGAGTTGCTTTTATTCTGCACATGGAGTTCTATTCACATTGAGATAAGATTGCTAATGCCAGAATGAGCCCTTTGTCCATTACCGATAAAGAATTTAATAGTGTATTATGTAACACTTCTGATTCTGTTTATTTTAGTAATGATTACAGTACATGACATGATTTATCAAGGATTTAAAAATATAGACAGAGACAGATTGAATTAAGACTGCATGTTACTACGTTGCCTCAATACTTACAGAGCTTCCCATTCCAAAAGGCTTCAGGTCAGGATCGAAAACCCAATCCAACAAATGGACATCATAAAAAAAGCTCTGTCAATGCGGGTCTGCTATACAGTCTTTAGACTGGATTCTACTTACTCTACATAGAGAAGGTGAAAATACAATGGGGGTCATTCCGAGTTGTTCGTTCGGTAAAAATCTTCGCATCGCAGCGATTTTCCGCTTAATGCGCATGCGCAATGTCCGCACTGCGACTGCGCCAAGTAAATTTTCTATGCAGTTAGGATTTTTACTCACGGCTTTTTCATCGTTCTGGCGATCGTAATGTGATTGACAGGAAATGGGTGTTACTGGGCGGAAACAGGCCGTTTTATGGGCGTGTGGGAAAAAACGCTACAGTTTCCGGAAAAAACGCAGGAGTGGCCGGAGAAACGGAGGAGTGTCTGGGCAAACGCTGGGTGTGTTTGTGACGTCAAACCAGGAACGACAAGCAGTGAAATGATCGCAGATGCCGAGTAAGTCTGGAGCTACTCAGAAACTGCTACGAGGTGTGTAATCGCAATATTGCGAATACATCGTTCGCAATTTTAAGATGCTAAGATTCACTCCCAGTAGGCGGCGGCTTAGCATGAGCAAATCTGCTAAAATCCGCTTGCGAGCGAACAACTCGGAATGACCCCCCATAAGCAGCAGTACTGTAACTTGGAATATTCCTAGCATCGTAACTATGCTCAACCAATTGTGCACAAAACCTTTTACTTCTGAGGCTATTATTTCTACACCCACCACTTCTGCAACTGCCAATGAGATGTTGCTCTTTATTGTTTATATTTGAAAAAAAAATGCAATGGAAAATTACGCTTGCTAATTGAGACATTTAAAGCGTCACAATGGAAACCTGTTTGCAAGCATTACGGGAATGTTCAAGTATATTCTGTTTAACTTGGAAAAATCACATCACAAATACAGTAGCAATGCTGGTTCCAACATTAATAAACATAGCAGACCTGTTAAACCACATGGTCTATATGGAGCTGACAATATAAGAGGCTCTGAAGAGAGCAAAAACCAAAATAAATGAATAATCTGTATATGACAGACCTCATTCAAAGATCTGATAAAGCTAAATATTTATCTTATATAACACCCTTTATGAGGTCTAAGAACACTGTACGCTATTCACGTATGGAGTGCCGCAAGGGTATGCACGATGCGTAACAATCGCTTAGCCGTGGTCGAGACGCTCAAGCGTCACGTTCGCTCACGGCCAAGAGATCACAGGCAGGCACGCTATTGGCTGCCGACTAACGTAATGATTCGCTATAGCGTAGCGGACGCTCGGGACCACGAGGAGATCACCAGCGGCGCTGACGCTCACAATGTTAAACCTTTATATCTAAACCATAAACAATGTATTATGCAGCAAAACCTTAGTGTAATGATAGAGTGTAGATGCAACCTTGTGTAGCCTGATTATCTTAAAAGCTGTTTGAGCGTCACCGACGCTCTGAAAATACTTAACACTATAAGAAATACACCGATACCGTGCTTAGGGTCTAACGCCTTATATGAATGTTATTACTTGCAAAAAGAATAATACAATACAAGTCACACACTACAATATAACATAGACTAACTAACCAGATAACTACACAGGAAATACAATATAATACAATTACGTTTGCAGGAAAATTAAGAGAGAAAGGGGAGAAGAGAGAGAGAGAGAGAGAAATGGCCCACAATAACAAGAAATACAATATGATTGCGGAGAAAAACTTACGCACAAAGGGGAACGATCGCATGCGCCTCTGGACATCCAGCTCCCGATTATCAGCAATGAGAACCGTTGAAGAGTGAGCTGGATGTGATCGGCTTGTCTATTTATGCCCCACACACAATACGATTCAATGGTCCCTACAATCTCATTGTTCATTGGTCACAGGAATTCCTCCTCGCATTATAACAAAAGGTCATAGGTTGATTCATACAGGTGGGCTGTGACAATTTCCAACTGCTCAGGTGGGTGGGAAACTAGGTTTCCCGCCGCATGGATAAGTAAGTGCAAATAATAGTAAATGGACATAAACTTCTTATGTCCATAACTATTCGCACGAGCGATTAATTCGCTTCAAACCAACACCGGAATATTGCTAATTAAATACTCTTCCGATGGATACTAAACACCACTGTATTACTCCTGTCTGACCCTTCGTATCAAACAAAGAGGGATTTCTCTGTCCATGAACATTCTACATTAACCAAACTTTCAGATTTTATCAAAGGGACCATAATCTACAAAATACATTATATGGTGAAAATATGTAACGAAAGAGTCGCCCGCTAGACGCATACAATCTCTACCGTAAATGCGCATACCGTGCGCCTGCGGGTGCCCGCAACAGCGAGTATGCGCACGCACGGGAGAGCGCACGCATGCGCAGCAGGGACACATATGAGGTGCAAATATGGCAGTGTGCATCGTGATATTTTTCTGACTTTGACAGTCCACCCTTTGGCAGTCAACAATAACTGCCACTTCCTAAAACATTTCAAAAAGAGAAAAATATATGTCAAGTGTAAATACATTTCCATGGTTGGGTAGGGGAGGAGAGAGGAGAAGGTGTGAAGAGGGTATGACCTAGTGAGATAGCAGAAGCATGTGTGTATGAATCCGTGTTTGGGGGTCATGTATCATCGTGCCGTACGTGTTTTAAATCAAGCTTCGAGGTATTGCGAAGTATACATTTGAATTCCTTCTTATCCCGTGGTACGGGTCTGTGGATGGGCTGTCAAACTTTACCGAGCTCTTTTCGGATTTTTTGGTTGCAACAAAATGGGGAGCACATTTTAGTTGATGATACATGAATGGGGGAATATGTGATTGCTGATATCTGTGCCTGTATTCCCTATCGACTATGTGTGTAATTACCTGAAGGTTGTAGAGATGAAGAAAAGACATAATTACGGTAAATGCAGTGGTATTCTATGTCAGGTTAATGAACATTTGTCGGTTGAAGTCTTGTTCGGTGTCTGTTGAATGCTGTCTTCTTTGTGCTTTTGCCAAAAGGCGTGTGGGCAAAAAGCTTTGTCAATGTCCATAGGCTTACAAAAGTGTTGGGCTAGCGTAATTTTAAAATTTCTAGGGAAACTGGGGGTCTATGGCATTGTTCATCAAAATCTGTGTATAAGGTTGTCAAAACTTCTTCTTTAATCCATCAGTTGTCTGTATACAGGATCATCAAATTCCTCGTCAAACGTAGGTCTTTTTACCTTGGAAAAACCAGAAAAACAGGTGAAAGAAACGGACCGTGGAAATCGCATTTTCATCACATCATTGTTTCTACATTTGGGTCATAAATCAAATCCATTGGAATTACAATTTCCTCACTCCTTAAACTCATTACCCTGGTACGACGTTTGCACTTCATTAAAGCCTGACCGCATCTAAATATCAAGCCAATGGATATGACAACACCTAAGATACATAGAAGAAACTTCCCTACATCCATTATGACTCCTTGAGCCCATTCTCCTAAACCAGAGAACCAATTTCGCGGGTTCAACCATGACACCCAACCAGTCAGCTCATTACCTACAGCAGCAAGAGTGAGATTGTGTCTCCTGCGAAATTCCCACTTCAGTTGGAGAATATCGTCCATCTTTTGGTCTATGACCTCGACCGGGTTCTCGGTACTATTCGTTATATATGTGCAGCATTTCACGCCGTACTGCGTTGCCAGTGTGACGCAATATCCGCCTGTCACTGCTGTGAGATAATTAAGAACCATTCTATGCTGGACCAGTTCTGTTTTATAAGCTTGAAGTTCTCTTCCAGTATACCTAAACGTGTCATCATACATTTCTGTGATATTGTCTAACAAATTAGCAAGCGCAGATATGTATTTATAATTCAACACTCCTCTGGCGGTGCGAGTGATGTCTAACGCGATTAGAAACTGAATCCCGGTGGATTCATGGATCATGTCAGAGGCCGGATGCTCTGTTCTTTCTATCAGGTGCCGTTTAAATACGTGCTCGTAGTGGGTGTGAGTATAAGGAGCTTGGGCAACACGGTGTATATCTTTCATTTTGGCATGTGATACAGTCATTACTTCAGGCAGTACTTTTCCAATATAACACAATCCTTCAGAGTTTGGGGCAAGCCACTTATACGCCTTCCTCCCGCATATGAAATATGCGTCATCGGGGAGAACATATGGGACGGAGTAGGACATAACCATATTACACATCTTCCATGTGAAATCTCCTAACCCTAATGCTCCCATCTGTTTAGTACACGTATCAGTTTGTACGATATGTGCGCAGTATCCTGGTGATACCTCTCCAACTCTCGTAATCCTACTTCCTAGGGTATACCTATACCGGAAAGATTTTTCTCTACTGGCTATGTGGCGTATAAGCTCTGTATCTGTTGGCATTCTATCTGCTCTATATGAAAAGGTCATGGTTTGGTTACTCCATGACACTTCCCAATTTCCCGGCTTTCGGGGATTGGAGATGTTAAAACATATTAGGGACCTATCCACATGATATTGGTGGAGCTTCAAACTAGGAGGACTGGAGATATTAAACCTCCTGTCCACCGGTCTCCCACCCTTTAGCTCAAGTACCTCTCCTACCGTTAAAGGAAATGGTACTAGTCCTGATTTGCTATGACCTTGAGGTACTTGAGAGCATACCCAACAATCTGTTTGATTTAACACACTACCCACTAAGGAGTGATAGTCACTCAATGGATGCCGGTCCAGATGGATATTAAAACTGGATTGGCATTTCTTAATGCACCCACCCTCAACTACGTTGTCACAGAGCCTACAGATACAGTTTTCTTCAGCTAACAATCCTTCACAATTCCTTCTATTGTCAATGCTATCGGATCGTTTTCTGATACTCGCCTTTACTTGTTGGTTAAGTTGTTCTTGGAAAACTACGCCTCCATCTTTATCATCAGAACCCATTCCAGAACCTCTCTCGACCTCCATGGTACTCTCGCCGGAACAAACTGCTCTGGTCAACATCATGGTCAACAGGAAAGAAATCCATATCACAGTCTCTTGTGGCAAGTCCATCTTACAGGAGGAGAAAAGAAGAAATTTGTAATGGGGTACAGAAAATCAGTTTGAGGGGGAGAGAGACTTGTTACGATAATTAAGTTCTCTAGTCTTTGTTGTTCTTCCTGTTCTGTCGTCATCTCAAAGGTGCCGTCTCTCAGTCTTCCAAACGAACATTCCGGTGATGCAATCTTTCTTCCAAACCAGCGATCTTTCTGTAAGGAGCAAAAATCTTGCATTACCATTTGTCTAGCTGATGTGTGACATACCATCTTTAAAACATGAAAACATGAGTGAGAAGAGAGAGAAAACAAAAAACAAAAGAGAGAGAGAACAATCCATATATGTATATATCACATAAATCAACAGTGAACAACAACAAGGGAAAAAAACATTTTTCAAACATTTTAAAACATTGTCAGATCATCAGGCTGTCATATCTACATGTCCAATGGTTTCCTTGCGCAGTCCCTCCCACCAGCACCTCCATATTCCACTGTCTGTATCTGGCCAGAATACATTGATGCGGATAGGTCATGCTGGGGTTTGGTAGACTTCTGCAAAGACCAAGTAGATATGCAATGTTTGAGTCCTACCAATAATCGTCAGAGATGGGGAGAGAGAAAAAGAAACATTTCACAGATACATTTACAACGTTTCACCCGGTCATTCCTGTGTCTTCAGGGAATGACCTCCCAATTTATTAACTGTTACCTCAGGCTTACCATCAGTCCTAATGATCACCTTTCCTGACTACATATCATGGGTGTGGCTCAAAATTCTTCCTATATGATCCCTGATTGTAATTTGGTGTGTCATTTTCATTGTCTAAGGGGTCTGATCTTACGTGGGATGTTACAGTTACTGGCATAATGCCCTTCTCTTTTACAATGATAACAAACCCTGGGCTTCCTCCAAGTGTCAGTGAAATGGGGCCTTGGTTGATTTGATGCCTCCTCAAACGCTCGGATGCTCATCACCATCAACCGCTTTCCCTGTACTTCCCTGCTTCCTTGGATATCGTGGTTATGTTGTTGTCTAGGGGGTTTAAATACCTTCTGTAAATTTCTTGATCTACAATCTCTTGCATAATGGCCTTCCTTCTGGCAATTATAACACCTTATCACCTTGGACTTACCCACAGGGATCGGAGGCTCCTTTGTTTCCCTTTGCTTGATGCTGGTTTGCTCATGCCCAACAGCAGAGTCCCTTAATGCAATTACTGATTTATCTCTCCAGTATGGATTGGTGATCTGTATCCTTGTTCTCAACACTTCCTTTAAACCATCCATTAGCACAGATACTGCTACTTCTCTGTGCGGTGCACTTGTTTCAATTTTTTCTATACCCGTATACCTAGTCATGTCCTGCAATGCCAGATGGAAATAATTAGAAGTACTTTCCCCTTTGTTTTGTCTTATGGAGAAGATTTTGTTCCACTCGACAATGGCTGGGAAATATACTTCCAACTGTCGGTTGATCTGCTTAATACATTCCTGATTGTGTTCCTCCGTACAAGGTACCTCCGTGTCTAATTTACAATCAGCAATAAATTTCGCAGGGTCAACACTGGAGGGCAAACATGCCCTCAGCACTGTACGCCACTCTTTGTTGGTGGGTTCTGTGGAGTTTCCTAGTTCTTTAACAAACCTTTGACATGCTACTAGGTTTTTCCTAGGATCAGGAAATTCAGACATAATTGATCTCAATTCCATCCGTGACCATGGACGGCGCAATGCACTGCCCTTGACGGGAATAATTCCCTGATCGTCAGTCTTCCCATTGGGGACTGTGATCACCCTGACAGGACTAAACTCAATTACATCACCTTGCGTTGGTTCTACAATATGAGGTACATTTGTCTGTGCATGATATAAAACATTGTACGTACCTGTGGACACGACCTCACCTGACCCTCCGTTAGGGGGTTTGATTATTGCCTTTACCGATTTGGTCGCGTCCACCTGGATGTCTTGTAGGATGGCTTCTGGAAGAGGTGCAGACATCGTTCTGGGCTCACTTTCTTGTTTGTATTCCTGAGGGAAGTTTGACATGGGGTGCAACTTGCATAGGTTAATAGTTGTACATTTAACAGTATTACAATTATCATCGTTATGTTTATTACACTTATTCTTATCATCTATACTACAGTTGCTAAGAGCGTTTTTATTGTTCAACCTTGTGCCCTTCTCCGCAACCATAATTCTCTCCATTGCCATGTCTCTCCTCCCAAGATAAGAGTCAGATATGTCAGTTAACTCTCTTTGCAATTCACTTTCCTGTTGCCATAACTGCAAATAATCATAATGTTTAACTCGTCTCTTTGCTGATTTAATGAGACATATCCTCCTCCTTAAATTTTGTAACACTTCTGGGCTAAAGCTGCCTACTCTTTGGGATTTCTCCCCGTCATGTACCTTCATTCTCTCCCATTCATCACATAAAACTTCTGTGTGTCTTCCGTATTTTTCACACATTACGTACCTTGCCGACCCGACTGGTCGGTTTACAGAATCAACCCGAACCGAGGTTGATCGCCCCCTTCCTGAACAACTGGCCCCCATAATTTGCAGGTGTTGCTTGCTCTACCTCTGACCTCTATATCAGGGTGTTCAGCGAACCCTTACAAAAAAACAAAATATTCAAAGATAGGTTGACGGTGAAGTTTACCGAGCACCTCACTCACTCGCCCACGCCGACCAATATGCCCACACACTGATATAGTGCTGGCGTACTCGACCCAGGGCCCCTATTAACCTTAGTTTACTGGAACATGTAGGTATGATCCGAAGAGCATTAACCCTTTCCAGTAAAGGTGGGGTTGTCGGATAATTCCTGAGTGACCAGCGAACTTCCCTTTTTGAAAAAATAAAAAATTACACAAATCACGTTAGAATGTACAAATAGCGTTTATGACCGGGTTCGTACACAAATGGTACTGGTCAGGTTACTAACTAATGCACACAATTACGTGCGGTACAATCGTTCAGTACATAAGCAACTAATCTTATGTACGGAGCGACCAGTGGAATCGACATTCAGCAGCTGCGAATTCCTTCAGCCTGAGCTTTATGGCCTATATGGGTGTTGCACCAACCCTTCTTGGTGTTGTGCCTTGTCTCTATAGCGGACTTCTTTGTACCTAGACCTCCTGGTCTGTTATACGACCTACCTCCTGGTCCGCTACACTCTAATGCTCAAATTTTATGTTTAACCAGAGATGCCTCCCTAGCCACCACGTATGTCACTTACACGTATGTACCTTCATGAGAACTCGATGATTTCTGTGGTTCAATCCCCAAAATTGTAAAAACAAACACTCACTCACCACATATACACTTTTGTTTCTATTTCTATTTCTGCGCAGAAATTTTCTTTAGACCAGATGTGTTGTAAATTTGGAGAAGGATCTGTTAATTTAAATTTCGAATACTAAAATAAACTTGCGCTATTTATCGCCTGTTGCGCTATTTATTGCCTTTTGCGCTATTTATCGCCTGTTGCGCTATTTATCGCCTGTTAAAAATCAACACTATCGTGTGACTTGAGTTACGTGGGCGTACCCAGACGCTCCGTTGCGTAATTTACGCTGCGTGCGTCGGCCTTTGCGTACGCGAGTCTCAGCCCTTTGTTAGAGACACGTGTACACAAAACCAATGTCCACCGTAACACAATGTACACGTTTATCAATGTACAGATGTGTCCACTATTACCTTTCTGAAAAAAGTATCATGGCCTGCCGTTCATGGCACGAGATAAGCTTTCCTCTTAAGATATACACGGCAAGCCATGTGTATCTCCTCTGAAATATAGTGCAGTACCACTTTTCAGACAGCAGGTGGCATTTTCAGAAACTGAGCAAGCAGAAAGTCTGATAAAGAGATTCTAGAGGGAGTAGTTCAGACCTGATTCTAGCAGCATTTTAATTGCAAATGGGCAAAACCATGGGGGTCATTCCGAAATGATCGCACGCTAGGTTGTTTTGCAGCATTGTGATCAGGTCGAAACTGCACATGCGTATGCACCTCAATGCGCATGTGCGTCGTACGGGTACAAAGCGGATCATTGCTGAGCAATGGATTTAACGAAGAATCGATTCGCACAGCAGATCGCAAGGAGATTGACAGGAAGAGGGCATTTGTGGGTGGCAACTGAACGCTTTCTGGGAGTGTTTGGAAAAACGCAGGCATGTCCAAGCGTTTGCAGGGCAGGTGTCTGACGTCAATTCCGGACACGAACAGGCTAAAGTGTTTGCCCCGAATTTACATCAGACACCCACCCTGCAAACGCATAGACACACCTGCGTTTTTCCAAACACTCCCAGAAAACGGTCAGTTGACATCCACAAATGTTTTCTTCCAGTCAATCTCCTTGCGATTGTCTGTGCGAATGGATTCTTCATTAAATCCATTGCTCAGCAACGATCCACTTTGTACCTGTGCGACGCGCCTGCGTATTGCGGGGCACACACATGCGCAGTTATGTCCTGATCGCAGCTCAGCAAAACAACCTAGCGTGCAATCAGGCCTGCATGACCCCCATGGTTTTGCCCATCTGCTAACAAAATTGCAGCTATGGGGGGGTCATTCCGAGTTGATCGTAGCCCTGCAAAATTTTGCAGGGCTACGATCAGGAACAGAGGCATGTGGGGGATGCCCAGCACAGGGCCAGTCCGCCCTGCAGGTCAGTTACGCCCCCCCCCCTGCAGAAGTGCAAAAGTATTGCACAGCGGCGATGCTTTTGTACTTCAGGAGTAGCTCCCGGCCAGCGCAGCTTTAGCGTGCTGGCCGGGAGCTACTCATTACTACACGGCCCGCAGCGGCTGGTCAGCAGCAGCGATCGGGTCAGAATGACCCCCATGAGCCGTATGTGCAGGGCAATTTATCCATCATGCACACGGGAATATCAGCTGCAGCAGCTAATTGTGAAGTATTAATATTTTTCCAATACATCTCTCATACTAACTTCCAACATGTACCTGGCTCAATGTTGCCTATATGTTTAAAAAAATATTTTTCCTTGTGATTGATAATGTGCTGATGAAGAGTTCATACAAACTCCACACAGAGATTCAATATAGAAATTATGATACTAACTAAAAGGCACTATTGATACTTGTCATTTTTTGCAATTGTTTGGTGGTTAAGGTGCGAGTAGAGAGAATTTTTGGTATTTCAATACCACATATATTTCACTGGGATCCGGTCTGAAGATCGACAGTGTCTGCCATACAAGTGGGTGCTGCGTCTGTCTGCCACAAATCGGTCCAGTGCTGAGGCTGTGTTGCCATAATAAATCACTGGGTGCTCTGTCTGCCATACAAGTGGGTGCTGTGCCTGTCTGCCACAAATCAGTCCTGTGCTTGGGCTGTGCTCCATAATAAGTCACTGGGTGCTCTGCCTGCCATACAAGTGGGTGAAGAAACATGAGACCCAGGGCCTGATCAGCCATAAGCCTGCAGCCGGAATGGCTGAGTCCTGGGGGGGCACCGGCACAATAGATGCTTAAGCTCTACCTACTACTGGAAGCTGCAGATTCCATGCAGACAGCATGGAAGACGACCCTTATAGGAGACAGATGCCAGGGGTATTACTAGACCATTACCCAGCGCTACCCAGAATGAGCATGTAACCCCCTGGCTCTAAGCATATAACCCCTATGGCAAAAAGCATATGTAACCCCTGGCAACGAGCATGTAACCCCTGGCAACGAGCATGTGACCGGGTCAGACTTCCGGTCAGCAGAATCAAGGATGCCGGTGGCTTCTCCTCCCACCTCTAGCCACCAACAGCACCGTGGGCAGCAACATGGACATCCATATGTGCAGGGCAATTTATCCATCAGGCACACGGGAATATCAGCAGCGGCAGCTAATTGTGAAGTATTAATATATCTCCAATACATGTGGGAGTGCCAGTAGTGTCCTCGGTGCAGAGGTGTAGGTGGTGTAATCAGTGCAGGGGGGCTGGCAGTATCCCCAGTGCAGGAGTGTCAGTAGTGCGGGAGATGTCCTCCTTGCACTTGGTTGATGGTACCGTGGACACTTCTGGCACTCCCGCACTGAGGACACCTCAGCAGGAAGCGTCCTGCTATGCAAAACCATTCACTCCCGCTGACATCGCTGGGCAGGCGGAAAATCACTCAGTATCTATGCGCTGAGTGGTTTTCTGCCCAGCGATATCGGTGATCACACGGGCTCAGCAAGATCACTCAGCACACAGAGCTGCACCAGCGATGTGTGCTGAGCGATCTGTCACTGCCCGTGTTTGCAATAGAGAAAACATGGGTGATGACTAGATCTTTCAAGCATGCAGGGACGCACATCACTATCGCTATAGTCCATACACACATAGCGATTTGTGCTGTATTTCTAAGTGACTCAGCAAATCAATTAGAAAAGCAGCCCAAATCGCTATGTGTGTGTGATTGTATTCAGGTCGTTCTGATGTACAGTATTGCCAGCTTTAGAGTCCAGTTCTTAATTGTGTAGGTGTGAAAATCTCAGTGTGAGAGGCCTTTGAAGTAGATTCCTTGGGGAATAGAGATACAGCACAGTAACATGTATTCTGGGTGGGGGAAGGGCTGCTGTCCTGGAATTTGAAATAAACAGTGAACTTTTAGCAATTCAGAGCCTCAGTTTATTAATGCAAAAATTGGAGTTATTTGTTACTTAGAGCACAGAGGTGAATGAAGTCTAAAGTGACATTAAAGAATAAGTTAATTAAAACCTAATAGTGCTACAAGGTAACGGAACATATTATAAGACTTTGCAATGATAAAATAATTCCAACTAAATAGTATAAATATACTGTAAGTTAGACAAAACTGAATGCAATCACTTGGATGCTTTGTACAATCCATACACAATTACAGTATACAGTGTTGCAGAGGTGACTACTTTTTTTTAAAAAACAATTTTCAAGATTGCATAACAAATGTAATACTAGGGTGAAGTACATGTTACAGATAAAATATAACAAATTAATTAATTTAAGCAGGTAGTCTAATTTTGATATTTCAAGCATTTGCAGAAAGGATGAGTACGATAGGTAAAGGGCCCTTTATGCAAATTCTATGCATTATTCGTTTGCGTACTGTCTTTTTTGATGTGCCGACATATGGCCTGTCGACCAATATTGGTCGACCTAATGACTGTTGACCTTCTTTTTGTCGACAATATGATCCATTCCAATTACATGCAGCTGGCTTGTCCATTTCTTTCTATAATCACTGGCAGCACAGAAAATAAATGGTCTACATAATTATTACAGGTCTCCAATGTAAGTACGTTTTTCCAAAATGTATTGATGCCATCAATCAGTTGCTCTTTTGTCCTTGGCTTACATTGAGAACGAATATAACTTTTCATTTGAGACCACACTAGCTCGATAGGATTCATGTCCGGTGATCTGTGAAAAGTCAATAAAGGGAGAGAATTTAAAAATGGAATATTTGGCATTTCATGCTTTACAGTGCGGGAGGTGTCCCCAGTCCATGAGTGCTAGCAATAGGTGTGTCGGCAGGGCAGGGGTGTCGGCAGTGCAAAAGGTGTCCTCATTGCAGGAGTGCCGGCAGTGAGGGCGGTGTCCTCATTGCAGGAGTTCAGGGGTGCCAGCAGTGTGGGAGTGCCGGAAGTGTCATCAGTGCAGGGGTGCCGGCAGTGTCGGCAGTGCAGGAGGTGTCCTTAGTGCAGGAATTCTGGCAGTATCCCCAGTGCAGGAGTGTCAGCAGTGCAGGCAGTGCCGGTGGTGTCCTCGGTGCAGGGGTGTCGGCAGTGTCGGCAGTGTGGGAGTACTGGAGGTGTCCTTAGTGTAGGAGTTCAGGGGTGTCGGCAGTTTGGGAGTGCCAGAAGTGTCCTTGGTGCAGGGGTTCCAGCAGTGTTGGCAGTGTGGGGGGTGTCCTCAGTGCAAGAGTTCAAGGGTGCTGGCAGTGTCGGCAGTGTGGGAGTGTCTGAAGTGTCCTCGGTGCAGGGGTGCCAGCAGTGCGGGAGGTGTCATCAGTCTAGGAGTGCTGGCAGTATCCCCAGTGCAGGTGTGCCGGCAGTGTCGACAGTGCGGGAGGTGTCCTTAGTGCAGGAATTCTGACAGTATCCCCAGTGCAGGAGTGTCAGCAGTGCAGGTAGTGCCGGTGGTGTCCTCAGTGCAGGGGTGTCGGCAGTGTCGGCAGTGCGGGAGTACTGGAGGTGTCCTTAGTGCAAGAGTTCAGGGGTGTCGGCAGTTTGGGAGTGCCAGAAGTGTCCTCGGTACAGGGGTTCCAGCAGTGTTGGCAGTGTGGGAGGTGTCCCCAGTGCAGGAGTTCAGGGGTGCTGGCAGTGTCGGCAGTGTGGGAGTGTCGGAAGTGTCCTCGGTGCAGGGGTGCCAGCAGTGCGGGAGGTGTCCTCAGTCTAGGAGTGCTGGCAGTATCCCCAGTGCAGGTGTGCCTGCAGTGTCGACAGTGCGGGAGGTGTCCTCATTGCAGGAATTCAGGGGTGCCGGCAGTGTGGGGTTGCCGGAAGTGTCCTCGGTGTAGAAGTGCCGGCAGTGCGGGAGGTGTCCTCAGTCCATGAGTGCTAGCAATAGGTGTGCCGGCAGGGCAGGGGTGTCGGCAGTGCAAAAGGTGTCCTCATTGCAGGAGTGCTGGCAGTGAGGGCGGTGTCCTCATTGCAGGAGTTCAGGGGTGCCAGCAGTGTGGGAGTGCCGGAAGTGTCCTCTGTGCAGGGGTGTCGGCAGTGCAGGAGGTGTCCTCAGTGCAGGAATGCTAGCAGTATACCCAGTGCAGGAGTGTCGGCAGTGCGGGAAGTGCCGGCGGTGTCCTCAGTGCAGGGGTACCGGCAGTGTCGGCAGTGCTGGAGTACTGGAGGTGTCCTTAGTGCAGGAGTTCAAGGGTGTCGGCAGTGTGGGAGTGCCAGAAGTGTCCTTGTTGCGAGAGGTGTCTTCAGTGCAGGAGTGCTGGCAGTATCCCCAGCGCAGGGGTGCCAGAAGTGTCAGCAGTCAGGGGTGCAGGCAGTGTGGGAGTGCCGGAAGTGTCCTCGGTGCAAAAGTGCCGGCAGTGTCGGCAGTGCAGGGGGTGTCCTCAGCGCAGGAGTGCTGGCAGCATCCCCAGTGCAGGGGTGCCGGCAGTGTGGGCAGTGCCGGCGGTGTCCTCAGTGCATGGGTGCCGGTGACTTACTTACCTGCTGCAACGTTTTCAGCCTGTTCGGTCCTGGCTCTGACGTCAAACACCCGTCCTGGACACGCCTGCGTTTCTCTCACTACACCCGCGTTTTCTTACCCCCTCCCCCCAACCCCCCGAAAACGGCTGTAAATGGTGAGTTGATGCCCAGGTACCCCCTCCGCCTGTCAATCTTCGTGCGATCATTGCAGCGATCGCTTTTTTCGGTTCCAGCGTCGTTTCCCGTCGATGGCCGTGCGTGCGCATAGCGGCCGTCGCACATGTGCAGTAGGGACCCGATTGCAGCTGTGCGAACGACAACACGCTGCGATTGGGTCATAATGACCCCCTAAGTCCAGAACTACTTAGAAACTGCACAACATTTTTTACCATAACAGGCCTGCACAAGTGATCAAAGCCTTGGTATGGGAAAAAAAACAACCCCCATAGGTGGAGGTTAGTTTGTCGCACGGGCTGAAAAAAGCATCTTCGTCTGATCAACTCGTAATGAGGCCCTTTATTTGGAAATATTTTATCATTGCAAAATCTTATAATATGTTCTTTTACTCTATAGCACTAAGGTTTTTATTAACTTATTATTTAATTTCACTTTAGATTTCATTCACCTCTGTGCTTTGAGCAACATACTGTATAGTAAGCAGGGACGTGCCCACCGCACGTCACTGATAGTAACATCCCCCAGCCAGGATAAAATCTGTAACCCCTAAGGAGTCTACTTCAAAGGCCTCTCACACTGAGATTTTCACACCTACACAATTAGCAATTAGACTTTAAAGCTGGCCATACCTATTACAGTGTCTATTTAACAGCAATGTTAGTGCAAAGCTATGTTACGTGATGCACTGGCCACCCTGTGGTGAAACTATCAATTGTCACGAATTGTCACGGCACAATATGACGGCACAAAAGCACAAGGAATATATGTCATGCCAAATTTACTACCATAGCTCTGTTTTCAGAAAGGTAATAGTGGACACATCTGTAGATGATCCTCGATCCTCTACTGAACCCCACACCAATCTCTCCTTGTACCTTTAGGTAGAGCTGCGTGTGTGCTTTACACTTTATCCCTTAATATATTACTTTTACACTTACTATGAAATAGCGACAAATCTCTCTTAGCACGTTTTATCAAAAATGGCAAACAGGAGAGTGATATATGAAAATACACGAAAAAGAAATGCAGATATGCGTGTGTGCGTACGCAAGATAGAAATAAACAGTTTTAAAAGACACTAGCGTGTTGTTCTTACCTCCGGTTCCGGATTCCCTCAGCACCCTTTACTAAGCGAAGCAGACGCTTATCCCGTCAGCACTGCGAAGAATATGATCTCCCGCCCTTTGCTGATGGATAATGTCTGCTGAAATTACCTAGCAGAGATATGTGAAGGACTGGACGAGCCGCCAATTGATAAAGCTAAATATTTATCTTATATAACACCCTTTATGAGGTCTAAGAACACTGTACGCTATTCACGTATGGAGTACCGTAAGGGTACGCACGTTGCGTAACAATCGCTTAGCCGTGGTCGAGACGCTCAAGCGTCACGTTCGCTCACGGCCAAGAGATCACAGGCAGGCACGCTATTGGCTGCCGACTAACGTAATGATTCGCTATAGCGTAGCGGACGCTCGGGACCACGAGGAGATCACCAGCGGCGCTGACGCTCACAATGTTAAACCTTTATATCTAAACCATAAACAATGTATTATGCAGCAAAACCTTAGTGTAATGATAGAGTGTAGATGCAACCTTGTGTAGCCTGATTATCTTAAAAGCTGTTCGAGCGTCACCGACGCTCTGAAAATACTTAACACTATAAGAAATACACCGATACCGTGCTTAGGGTCTAACGCCTTATATGATTGTTATTACTTGCAAAAAGAATAATACAATACAAGTCACACAAAACAATATAACATAGACTAACTAACCAGATAACTACACAGGAAATACAATATAATACAATTACGTTTGCAGGAAAATTAAGAGAGAAAGGGGAGAAGAGAGAGAGAGAGAAATGGCCCACAATAACAAGAAATACAATATGATTGCGGAGAAAAACTTACGCACAAAGGGGAACGATCGCATGCGCCTCTGGACATCCAGCTCCCGATTATCAGCAATGAGAACCGTTGAAGAGTGAGCTGGATGTGATCGGCTTGTCTACTTATGCCCCACACACAATACGATTCAATGGTCCCTACAATCTCATTGTTCATTGGACACAGGAATTCCTCCTCGCATTATAACAAAAGGTCATAGGTTGATTCATACAGGTGGGCTGTGACAATTTCCAACTGCTCAGGTGGGTGGGAAACTAGGTTTCCCGCCGCATGGATAAGTAAGTGCAAATAATAGTAAATGGACATAAACTTCTTATGTGCATAACTATTCGCACAAGCGATTAATTCGCTTCAAACCAACACCGGAATATTGCTAATTAAATACTCTTCCGATGGATACTAAACACCACTGTATTACTCCTGTCTGACCCTTCGTATCAAACAAAGAGGGATTTCTCTGTCCATGAACATTCTACATTAACCAAACTTTCAGATTTTATCAAAGGGACCATAATCTACAAAATACATTATATGGTGAAAATATGTAACGAAAGAGTCGCCCGCTAGACGCATACAATCTCTACCGTAAATGCGCATACCGTGCGCCTGCGGGTGCCCGCAACAGCGAGTATGCGCACGCACGGGAGAGCGCACGCATGCGCAGCAGGGACACATATGAGGTGCAAATATGGCAGTGTGCATCGTGATATTTTTCTGACTTTGACAGATCCTATAGAGATACTATGATTGCTTGACTGGTTTTTGTATGGGCCTGGAATTTACTTCAATTGCAAATTCAGGCTATTTCTAGTATTTGCATCCTTATTTATAGTTTTATTTCTATGCTTTAAATTTATAGACCTTTTTGACTCAGACACAACACCATATATTTACTAAGATGTCGATTTTTTTCGTATCCATTCGAGTTCGGTTTTTCTTTCTAAGTGGCGTTTTGGAAATTTACTAACCCTGCAAGTCGGCTGTGTTCGTTGCATTCATATATTTTAACACAGCCGCGAACACAAATACGAATGAATACACCATCGGTCAAATACGGTTGTTATTTAATACAACACAGTAATTTACTAATGATTCATGTTTGTGTTTTCGCCCGTAAACACCGTAAACTCTGCCGCAAATGTAATTGATTCGTACAAAAGTTGACAATCAAAATAGAACTGCTTTTGGCTGGTGTGTTTGAAATCTACCGCTCTTGTCAATTACTATCGTAAGTGTATTAATGTTCCTATATGGTTTTTTATGTATTGTGTGTGTTTTGTGGGTTACCTGTTATGTTTTGCACCACACTACACTAGTGATGAGCGGGTTCAGTTCCTCGGAATCCGAACCCCCCCGAACTCACCCTTTTTACACGGGTCCGAGGCAGACTCGGATCCTCCCGCCTTGCTTGGTTAACCCGAGCGCGCCCGAACGTCATCATCCCGCTGTCGGATTCTCGCGAGATTCGGATTCTATATAAGGAGCCGCGCGTCGCCGCCATATTTCACTCATGCATTGGAAATGATAGTGAGAGGACGTGGCTGGCGTCCTCTCACTTTGTTTCAGGGGGCTGCAGTGCAAATATCTTTATTCTGGGGACCAGCAGTATTATAGGAGGAGTACAGTGCAGAGTTTTGCTGACCAGTGACCACCAGTATACGTTGTCTGCCTGAAAAACGCTCCATATCTGTGCTCAGTGTGCTGCATATATCTGTGCTCACACTGCTTTATTGTGGGGACTGGGGACCAGCAGTATTATATAGGAGGAGTACAGTGCAGAGTTTTGCTGACCAGTGACCACCAGTATACGTTGTCTGCCTGAAAAACGCTCCATATCTGTGCTCAGTGTGCTGCATATATCTGTGCTCACACTGCTTTATTGTGGGGACTGGGGACCAGCAGTATTATATAGGAGGAGTACAGTGCAGAGTTTTGCTGACCAGTGACCACCAGTATACGTTGTCTGCCTGAAAAACGCTCCATATCTGTGCTCAGTGTGCTGCATATATCTGTGCTCACACTGCTTTATTGTGGGGACTGGGGACCAGCAGTATTATATAGGAGGAGTACAGTGCAGAGTTTTGCTGACCAGTGACCACCAGTATACGTTGTCTGCCTGAAAAACGCTCCATATCTGTGCTCAGTGTGCTGCATATATCTGTGCTCACACTGCTTTATTGTGGGGACTGGGGACCAGCAGTATTATATAGGAGGAGTACAGTGCAGAGTTTTGCTGACCAGTGACCACCAGTATACGTTGTCTGCCTGAAAAATGCTCCATATCTGTGCTCAGTGTGCTGCATATATCTGTGCTCACACTGCTTTATTGTGGGGACTGGGGACCAGCAGTATTATATAGGAGGAGTACAGTGCAGAGTTTTGCTGACCAGTGACCACTAGTATTATACGTTCTCTGCCTGAAAAACGCTCCATATCTGTGCTCAGTGTGCTGCATATATCTGTGCCCACACTGCTTTATTGTGGGGACTGGGGACCAGCAGTATTATACAGGAGGAGTACAGTGCAGAGTTTTGCTGACCAGTGACCACCAGTATACGTTGTCTGCCTGAAAAATGCTCCATATCTGTGCTCAGTGTGCTGCATATATCTGTGCTCACACTGCTTTATTGTGGGGACTGGGGACCAGAAGTATTATATAGGAGGAGTACAGTGCAGAGTTTTGCTGACCAGTGACCACCAGTATACGTTGTCTGCCTGAAAAACGCTCCATATCTGTGCTCAGTGTGCTGCATATATCTGTGCTCACACTGCTTTATTGTGGGGACTGGGGACCAGCAGTATTATATAGGAGAAGTACAGTGCAGAGTTTTGTTCTTCTAAATCACAAATCCCCAAGGAGAGTCCAATTGTGTCGGGTGCGATGCCTGACCTTCCCAACACTGGACGGGAAGAGGTGGCACCTTCCACCATTTGCACGCCCCCTGCAAGTGCTGGAAGGAGCACCCGCAGTCCAGTTCCTGATAGTCAAATTGAAGATGTCACTGTTGAAGTACACCAGGATGAGGATATGGGTGTTGCTGGCGCTGAGGAGGAAATTGACAAGGAGGATTCTGATGGTGAGGTGGTTTGTTTAAGTCAGGCACCCGGGGAGACACCTGTTGTCCGTGGGACGAATATGGCCATTGACATGCCTGGTCAAATTACAAAAAAATCACCTCTTCGGTGTGGAATTATTTTAACACAAATGCAGACAACAGGGCCAGTATTTACTAAAAATCTGAGTTTGGTCGATTTGTGTTTTTTTTCTAAGTCCCAATCCGGGAATTCACTAAGCACCAATCTCGGCAGTGTCTGGTCTATTCGTAATGGTTTGAATGACAGCCTTCCGAAATACGAATGAATAGACCATCGGTCAAACGCGGCTGTTATTTCATAGAATACGGCCATTCACTATTCATTCGTATTTGGGTGTTAGTTTCTGAGTGCTCAAGTGCGGGTCTGTTTTTTTTCGATTCGTTAAAAAAAGCAGCAAAAAAATAGACCTGCTTTTTCCAGTCGAGTTTGGATAACCATGCACGGATCTGTGAGATCTGTGCATGGTTATCTATGGGAAAGGGTCTATTTAGTGTAAAATCAGAAAAAAAATTGCGTGGGGTCCCCCCTCCTAAGCATAACCAGCCTTGGGCTCTTTGAGCCGGTCCCGTTGAAAAAATATGGGGGAAAAAATGACAGGGGTTCCCCCATATTTAATCAACCAGCACCGGGCTCTGCGCCTGGTCCTGGTTCCAAAAATACGGGGGACAAAAAGCGTAGGGGTCCCCCGTATTTTTGAAACCAGCACCGGGCTCCACTAGCCAGGTACATAATGCCACAGCCGGGGGACACTTTTATCTTGGTCCCTGCAGCCCTGGCATTAAATACCCAACTAGTCACACCTGGCCGGGGTACCCTGGAGGAGTGGGAACCCCTTAAATCAAGGGGTCCCCCCCTCCAGCCACCCAAGGGCCAGGGGTGAAGCCCGAGGCTGTCCCCCCCATCCAAGGGCGGCGGATGGGGGGCTGATAGCCTTTTTGTAAAAATGTGAATATTGTTTTTAGTAGCAGTACTACAAGTCCCAGCAAGCCTCCCCCGCAAGCTGGTACTTGGAGAACCACAAGTACCAGCATGTGGTGGAAAACCGGGCCCGCTGGTACCTGTAGTACTACTACTAAAAAAATACCCCAATAAAAACAGGAGACACACACTTTGAAAGTATAAGTTTATTCCATACATGCACACCTCCAAACATACATATTTACCTATGTTCACACGAGGGTCGGTCCTCTTCTCCATGTAGAATCCATGGGGTACCTGTGAAAAAAATTATACTCACATAATCCAGTGTAGATCGGTCCTCTTCTGTTCTTTGTATAATCCACGTACTTTGCAAAAAAATAAAACGCAAACCCGACCACGCACTGAAAGGGGCCCCATGTTTACACATGGGATCCCTTTCCCCGACAGCCAGGACCCCCCCTGACTCCTGTCAAAGAGGGTCCCTTCAGCCAATCAGGGAGCGCCACGTCGTGGCACCCTCCTGATTGGCTGTGTGCTCCTGTAGTGTCTGTCAGACAGCACACGGCAGTGATACAATGTAGCGCCTATGCGCTCCATTGTAACCAATGGTGGGAACTTGGCGGTCAGCGGTGAGGTTACTTTCGGTTATGCTTAGGAGGGGGGACCCCACGCAATTTTTTCCAGAATTATAAAGACTTTAATGATCTTTTTAAGGTACACAATGAAGCCCTGCATGGATCTCACAGATCCGGCCGGGTTTCCTTGTGTTTTTTCAGGCAGTGTTTTACTCATCACTCCCGTAAAACACTGCCTGATATTACGAATCACATCGGAAAAAACGATTGTGCAAAACTCGGCAGCTTAGTGAATGACCGTATCAGGATTAAAAAAGTTGCAGTAAAATGCACCCGATACCATTCGAGTTCAAACACCCTTCAAAATGGTCAAAACACGAATATTAGTAAATAAACCCCCAGGTGTCAAGCCATGTGTTGCCTTTGTCAAGCTGTAATAAGTAGGGGTAAGGACGTTAACCACCTCGGAACATCCTCCCTTATACGTCACCTGCAGCGCATTCATCATAAGTCAGTGACAAGTTCAAAAACTTTGGATGACAGCGGAAGCAGTCCACTGACCACTAAATCCCTTTCTCTTGTAACCAAGCTCCTGCAAACCACACCACCAACTCCCTCAGTCTCAATTTCCTCCTTACACAGGAAAGCCAATAGTCCTGCAGGCCATGTCACTGTCAAGTCTGACGAGTCCTCTCCTGCCTGGGATTCCTCCGATGCATCCTTGAGGGTAACGCCTACTGCTGCTGGCGCTGCTGTTGTTGCTGCTGGAAGTCGATCGTCATCCCAGAGGGGAAGTCGGAAGACCACTTGTACTACTTCCAGTAAGCAATTGACTGTCCAACAGTCCTTTGCGAGGAAGATGAAATATCACAGCAGTCATCCTGCTGCAAAGCGGATAACTCAGGCCTTGGCAGCCTGGGCGGTGAGAAACGTGTTTCCGTTATCCACCGTTAATTCACAGGCAACTACAGACTTGATTGAGGTACTGTGTCCCCGGTACCAAACACCATCTAGGTTCCATTTCTCTAGGCAGGCGATACCGAAAATGTACACAGACCTCAGAAAAAGAGTAATCAGTGTCCTAAAAAATGCAGTTGTACCCAATGTCCACTTAACTACGGACATGTGGACAAGTGGAGCAGGGAAGACTCAGGACTATATGACTGTGACAGCCCACTGGGTAGATGTATTGCCTCCCGCAGCAAGAACAGCAGCAGCGGCACCAGTAGCAGCATCTCGCAAATGCCAACTCGTTCCTAGGCAGGCTACGCTTTGTATCACCACTTTCCAGAAGAGACACACAGCTGACAACCTCTTACGAAAACTGAGGAACATCATCGCAGAATGGCTTACCCCAAAAGGACTCTCCTGGGGATTTGTGACATCGGACAACGCCAGCAATATTGTGCGTGCATTACATCTGGGCAAATTCCAGCACGTCCCATGTTTTGCACATACATTGAATTTGGTGGTGCAGAATTATTTAAAAAACGACAGGGGCGTGCAAGAGATGCTGTTGGTGGCCCGAAGAATTGCGGGCCACTTTCGGCATTCAGCCACCAAGTGCCGAAGACTGAAGCACCAGCAAACAGTCCTGAACCTGCCCTGCCATCATCTGAAGCAAGAGGTGGTAACGAGGTGGAATTCAACCCTCTATATGCTTCAGAGGATGGAGGAGCAGCAAAAGGCCATTCAAGCCTATACATCTGCCTACGAGATAGGCAAAGGAGGGGGAATGCACCTGACTCAAGCGCAGTGGAGAATGATTTCAACGTTGTGCAAGGTTCTGCAACCCTTTGAACTTGCCACACGTGAAGTCAGTTCAGACACTGCCAGCCTGAGTCAGGTCATTCCCCTCATCAGGCTTTTGCAGAAGAAGCTGGAGACATTGAAGGAGGAGCTAAAACAGAGCGATTCCGCTAGGCATGTGGGACTTGTGGATGGAGCCCTTAATTCGCTTAACCAGGATTCACGGGTGGTCAATCTGCTGAAATCAGAGCACTACATTTTGTCCACCGTGCTCGATCCAAGATTTAAAACCTACGTTGTATCTCTCTTTCCGGCAGACACAAGTCTGCAGAGGTTCAAAGACCTGCTGGTGAGAAAATTGTCAAGTCAAGCGGAACGTGACCCGTCAACAGCTCCTCCTTCACATTCTCCCGCAACTGGGGCTACGAGGAAAAGGCTAAGAATTCCGAGCCCACCCGCTGGCGGTGATGCAGGGCAGTCTGGAGTGATTGCTGACATCTGGTCCGGACTGAAGGACCTGCCAACGATTACTGACATGTCGTCTACTGTCACTGCTTATGATTCTCTCACCATTGAAAGAATGGTGGAGGATTATATGAGTGACCGCATCCAAGTAGGCACGTCAGACAGTCCGTACGTATACTGGCAGGAAAAAGAGGCAATTTGGAGGCCCTTGCAGAAACTGGCTTTATTTTACCTAAGTTGCCCACTCTCCAGTGTGTACTCCGAAAGAGTGTTTAGTGCAGCCGCTCACCTTGTCAGCAATCGGCGTACGAGGTTACTTCCAGAAAATGTGGAGAAGATGATGTTCATTAAAATGAATTATAATCAATTCCTCCGTGGAGACATTCACCAGCAATTGCCTCCAGAAAGTACACAGGGACCTGAGATGGTGAATTCCAGTGTGGACGAATTAATAATCTGTGAGAAGGGGGATGTACACAGTGAAAGGGGTGAGGAATCGGACGATGAGGAGGAGGTGGACATCTTGCCTCTGTAGAGCCAGTTTGTGCAAGGAGAGATTGATTGCTTCTTTTTTGGTGGGGGCCCAAACCAACCAGTCATTTCAGTCACAGTTGTGTGGCAGACCCTGTCGCTGAAATGATGGGTTTGTTAAAGTGTGCATGTCCTGTTTATACAACATAAGGGTGGGTGGGAGGGCCCAAGGACAATTCCATCTTGCACCTCTTTTTTCTTTCATTTTTCTTTGCATCATGTGCTGTTTGGGGACTATTTTTTTGAAGTGCCATCCTGCCTGACACTGCAGTGCCACTCCTAGATGGGCCAGGTGTTTGTGTCGGCCACTTGGTTAATAATACTATGGGATCAAAATGACCCCCAAATTCTATGATTTAAGCTGTTTTTGAGGGGTTTTTGTAAAAAACACCCGAATCCAAAACACACCCGAATCCGACTAAAAATTTTCAGGGAGGTTTTGCCAAAACGCGTCCGAATCCAAAACACGGCCGCGGAACCGAATCCAAAACCAAAACCCGAAAAATGTCCAGTGCACATCTCTACACTACACTTTGTTCTTGTGTTTGTATTGTTAAAATTGCCCTACAAATACAGTCCTGTCCTAATAATCTTTACATTTTCCCAGCATTTATGTAGTGTTGATTTGGGATTCAAAATGTAATCTCATGCATACACATAATCCTAGGTTCACGTTATGTAATAGAATGGTGTGTTTTCATTTTGTAATGTTATTAAAAAAAAAAAACCTAACCTCTGCTGCATGTATAAGATATGTATCTTGATAGTAAGCATGCATACTGTATGTATTTTAAAAACCACACTACCTAAATATTTTTAGAAAGAAGACCAAAAGAACTACCATGTTGTACCTTGTTTTTACTAGTACATATGTATCATAATAAATGTACTAAACAAATGAAAAGCACTTCTCAAACTTGTGAGTGCAAACCCAAAATGATGCTATAATCACATTTTTTGAGGGTTTTCAACAAACTTGCTTATATGGTCTTATTTAGCATGTCGGCCTCTTGCAGTGGATGGCCCTTTACCACTGGTGTCTTGGCGACTTCTGCCAGAACGTCTGGGAGGGTATGTGACAGGTGTCACCAATGGGGTTGTGGTAGTGGAGCTGCAACTTGTATGTTCCCTTTGCTGAGTGAGATGTTGGCTTAGTGTTGTCAGAGTGACATTTAAGTCTCTGGTTGCAGACGTGTGGCTCTCCATAATTCTCACCATGGCATCTTGTGATGTTTGATTCGCAGTCAATATCTGCAAGTACGTTTGATGTAGCCTTTGGTTGTCATCCATTACTCTTTGAAAGGTATCGAGCATGCGATTATTGTCTGTCCTCATGAGTCCTAATGTGTTTGCCATTCGGGTTAGCTCATTAGTTTGTCTGCTGTTGCTTCTGGAGATGCGTGGAACTTGATGGGCCAGACTTGCAATGTAGTGTGTTTGCTTACGCAAACACTTTAAATTAAGATTTTGCTGGGACGACTAGCTGGACCAAAATGCCTGGTCTTGTGCCTGTGCTAAAGGTGTCGGTGGGCTTTTGTCCTGCTCAGGTGTCTACTGAGTGGGCGGAATGGCAAACTGAGTTTTTGTTGGTTGTGGTGGTGGGATTTCCACTAGATTGAGGGTATATGTTGCCTCATGTGTTGGCTGCAGTTGCCCTGGCTGACTTTCCGGAACATTGTTGTCAGCTGAAAATAGAAAGCAGTTGTAAGGTGTTTACATATTAATTTTGGACAGTGTACGTGTGTGTTGGTAAGCCTCTATTGGGCACATATTTTGTCTTAACCTTTTTACACAAATGCACCTTACATTTCTTGGCCTAAGTGTTTAGAGCCAATAATGTCCATTTAATTGGTGTGCTTGTGGTTTACACTAACGTGGTACACTAATGTGCTTCACACATCTTTTGACAAACATTGCAGTATTTAACGTTAGCTTGTATGTGACCTAACTGAGGTATATTGGACATGTCATTGATGCACATGTAATATGTAGAATTATAAAAGGTGCTACATAATTTTACAGTTTACTGTGTCTGGATGTTAAGGGCAACATGACAGCTTATGTTGCCAATCACTAGTCCTGCATATTTAGCACTGCTTAGAGTAGTGTAAAGGGTGTGTGGAAATGTGTGTGTTGTGTGAATGTGCAACAAAACCTACCAGGCAGCTGTGGGGAATGCGGTGACATGGGTGGCGGACTGTCCAGCAGTTGCTGTGGTGGCACAGGTGAAACCAGGGAGATGCGTCGGCGTGGTGATGGCTGTAGTGGTGGTCTAGATGACGCACCCAGGCTGCGCCTCCCTGGAGGAAGTGCATGTGTTGATGGACCTTTGATGAAGATGGCATCAGTTATTTGACATTCCCCATTGAAGGACAAACGCACCCAAGGTTAATGTACTTACCAACATCAGCAGCATCCTCGGATTCAGTTACAGTGGAGGCATGGGCAGAAGGCCTTTGTGAATGTTTAGACACTGCAAAAGGAAAGGAGGCCCTTTAAATATTTTAAAAATACAACCTACAACGAAATGTAGCAACACAGGACTCGTAAGTGGATTTAAGACAGATCGTACCTTTAACCCACTACTAAGCCAACACTTTCTACCCTATCCGACGGTATACAAATCCAAACAAATTAACAATGTCCTGCTTAATGACACTTCTATATTTCTAATCCGTGCATTTAAACACTATTGTATTGCAACCTAAGACAGTGAATTCATGTTTGGTCTCATTGTACACTAATTTGTCTTTCATCCAAAAAAACATGTGCCACCATATAAAGGCATGCACCAACCAAATATACCACAAACAAAACATACTCATTACATACAACAGAATTGTTTGTTTTAAAAACACAAAACACTCTCTTAACCAAAATATGTATAGAAGTAAAATTAATTTGGAACATTACACACATAACATATTAATGAGTGGTGGCCTGCCAATTAACCACAAAAAAAAAATACAAAAAAACACTACCACTTCCACATTCATTTTTTTGCAAAATGGCCAATTAAAGCAGTAACAGAACATACATTTATGTGCGAACACCATACACCAGCAGGCATGTTCAAAATGCGGCACTACAGCTGCTATTAAACTACATAGCTGTTACGCACACCAGTGCTAACAGGAGTATACCGGTGTATGAACAGAGAGGGAAGCGAAGCAAACGAACTCACAGACAGTATAACATAACATACACAGGAGGTGATGGAATAACTAATAAACACAAAATGAACGGAGAAGCCCAAAGGCTCAGGAATTGGGTGTCTCCCTAGTGTCAGGAATGCTCAGATGGAATAGAGCGGACAATGTAGCGAGGTGTAGTGATTTAACATGTGGAGCACCTGAAATGATGTTGCTAAGAGCAACAGAAAAAACCCCAAAGGGTTACCAACGGGTGTGGGAATAAACTCCTTGGTCAGAGATAGAAATATAGACACAAGGAGAGTATCCACAATCCTAACCCCCACTTGCAGGGCACAGGTTCAGCTTACTGCCACTAAACTGACACCTGGACGCCCTGCACAGTGAGGGAGGATTAAGCAAGCAGGTCTGAGAGTACAGCCGCAAACCTGCTGGGTTCACAGAATAGCAAAAGAACCCCAGCAGGTCAAACAACTGATTCCAGTCTTACTGCTATGTCCGGATTGGCAGAATGAAGTACCGAATCCCAAGGCCTATTCGCAGTAAGCAACAAGTAAATACAAAGTCACACAGTACTAGCTAACTCTCTGGAACTGACTAACAAACAAAGATTCAGCAGCATTTGCCTAGCCTGAGAGGATGGTTTATATAGCAGGTGCTGTCCACGCCCCACTCAGACCTCACAGACTGTGAGCACAAAACCAGCGCCGGATTCCCTGCCGTGCACAGAGCCTGTAACCACTACACAGTAAAAACCCGGACCGGAGTATCAGCTGCGCTCAGGTTACTTCGCTAACACTTGCCTCCCGGTTGCCATGGCGACATGGCAGCACAGAGCAGGAGATCCTAACAATAGCCCAGCACGGGCGGACACAGTTTTGCTGTGAGAGATTGCTAAAGCTGTGTCACGGCATGTTGGGATGTGTAGTTTCTCCACAGCTGGTGGGGGCGCAGTTTGGACATGCCTGCCTGACACAATGGAAGATAACATGCACAAATAAGGCATTACTTTAAAGAAACATAACATAAAAAAACCTAAAAAAACACACAACCAAAAACACTACTTACCAGACACCCTGGGCTGATCAGAGTCCCGTACATACATCACCCTCACTACTTCAGGAGGAATAAGGTTCTGCAGTGGCTCCTCGTATTCCATACGTGGCAATAAATGGACGCACCCCTCCTATTTGGTGGGCCGACTTGGCCTCTTTTGCCATTTTTGCTTTCACACGACGTTTGATGTCGTAAAAGCGCTTTCTCCAGGTCTCCTCTGTACGCTTCACCACACCCTCACAATTCACCGCGTCAACAACCTTCTGCCACAACACTGCTTTTTTCTGGGAAGGCACCTTAGCAGACTCCTGACCAAAGAGCTGGTGATGATATTTCATTATCATCCTCACCAGGGCAACATTCTCTGCAAACTTGAACTTCACATTTCGCCCTGACTTGGTCCCTGTACGTGGCTGCGGAGCCTCATCAGTATCATTAGAGGACTCAGGAGCTTCCTCTGCCACCTCCTCCACCTCACCCCCCTCACTACCCTCCTCCACCTCACTAACCTCCTCCACATCACCAACCTCCTCCACCTCCCCAACCTCACTAACCCCAGACTCAGACATGTTTAAGACAGACAACAAAAAACACTTAAAAATAAAGACTAACAAAACACACTCCTCCTCTACCTCTACACAGCGCGCACACACACACAAACACTGACAAAAGACTTAAATAAAATAACTAGGACAGAAAATATGACATACTAATAAGGATACAAGACAACAATAAAGACAAGACAACTTTCACAGCTCAGCACTCACAAATTGCAACCCAATAATCCAAAACACTCACCAACTCCTCACAGCACTACCTCTCTCCTCTCCACTAACTAAACCCACAAGGTTCGTCCGGTTTGGGGCGTTTTTATATGGGTGCACTTTGACACTCGCACGTAATCCACATAACCAATCATGATTCACCTTCAAAAACGAATGTAAAAGTTAAAATTAGAGATGAGCGCCTGAAATTTTTCGGGTTTTGTGTTTTGGTTTTGGGTTCGGTTCCGCGGCCGTGTTTTGGGTTCGAACGCGTTTTGGCAAAACCTCACCGAATTATTTTTGTCGGATTCGGGTGTGTTTTGGATTCGGGTGTTTTTTTCCAAAAACACTAAAAAACAGCTTAAATCATAGAATTTGGGGGTCATTTTGATCCCAAAGTATTATTAACCTCAAAAACCATAATTTACACTCATTTTCAGTCTATTCTGAATACCTCACACCTCACAATATTATTTTTAGTCCTAAAATTTGCACCGAGGTCGCTGTGTGAGTAAGATAAGCGACCCTAGTGGCCGACACAAACACCGGGCCCATCTAGGAGTGGCACTGCAGTGTCACGCAGGATGTCCCTTCCAAAAAACCCTCCCCAAACAGCACATGACGCAAAGAAAAAAAGAGGCGCAATGAGGTAGCTGTGTGAGTAAGATTAGCGACCCTAGTGGCCGACACAAACACCGGGCCCATCTAGGAGTGGCACTGCAGTGTCACGCAGGATGGCCCTTCCAAAAAACCCTCCCCAAACAGCACATGACGCAAAGAAAAAAAGAGGCGCAATGAGGTAGCTGACTGTGTGAGTAAGATTAGCGACCCTAGTGGCCGACACAAACACCGGGCACATCTAGGAGTGGCACTGCAGTGTCACGCAGGATGTCCCTTCCAAAAAACCCTCCCCAAACAGCACATGACGCAAAGAAAAAAAGAGGCGCAATGAGGTAGCTGTGTGAGTAAGATTAGCGACCCTAGTGGCCGACACAAACACCGGGCCCATCTAGGAGTGGCACTGCAGTGTCACGCAGGATGTCCCTTCCAAAAAACCCTCCCCAATCAGCACATGATGCAAAGAAAAAGAAAAGAAAAAAGAGGTGCAAGATGGAATTATCCTTGGGCCCTCCCACCCACCCTTATGTTGTATAAACAAAACAGGACATGCACACTTTAACCAACCCATCATTTCAGTGACAGGGTCTGCCACACGACTGTGACTGATATGACGGGTTGGTTTGGACCCCCCCCAAAAAAGAAGCAATTAATCTCTCCTTGCACAAACTGGCTCTACAGAGGCAAGATGTCCACCTCATCTTCACCCTCCGATATATCACCGTGTACATCCCCCTCCTCACAGATTATCAATTCGTCCCCACTGGAATCCACCATCTCAGCTCCCTGTGTACTTTGTGGAGGCAATTGCTGCTGGTCAATGTCTCCGCGGAGGAATTGATTATAATTCATTTTAATGAACATCATCTTCTCCACATTTTCTGGATGTAACCTCGTACGCCGATTGCTGACAAGGTGAGCGGCGGCACTAAACACTCTTTCGGAGTACACACTTGTGGGAGGGCAACTTAGGTAGAATAAAGCCAGTTTGTGCAAGGGCCTCCAAATTGCCTCTTTTTCCTGCCAGTATAAGTACGGACTGTGTGACGTGCCTACTTGGATGCGGTCACTCATATAATCCTCCACCATTCTATCAATGTTGAGAGAATCATATGCAGTGACAGTAGACGACATGTCCGTAATCGTTGTCAGGTCCTTCAGTCCGGACCAGATGTCAGCATCAGCAGTCGCTCCAGACTGCCCTGCATCACCGCCAGCGGGTGGGCTCGGAATTCTGAGCCTTTTCCTCGCACCCCCAGTTGCGGGAGAATGTGAAGGAGGAGATGTTGACAGGTCGCGTTCCGCTTGACTTGACAATTTTGTCACCAGCAGGTCTTTCAACCCCAGCAGACCTGTGTCTGCCGGAAAGAGAGATCCAAGGTAGGCTTTAAATCTAGGATCGAGCACGGTGGCCAAAATGTAGTGCTCTGATTTCAACAGATTGACCACCCGTGAATCCTTGTTAAGCGAATTAAGGGCTGCATCCACAAGTCCCACATGCCTAGCGGAATCGCTCCGTGTTAGCTCCTTCTTCAATGCCTCCAGCTTCTTCTGCAAAAGCCTGATGAGGGGAATGACCTGACTCAGGCTGGCAGTGTCTGAACTGACTTCACGTGTGGCAAGTTCAAAGGGCATCAGAACCTTGCACAACGTTGAAATCATTCTCCACTGCACTTGAGACAGGTGCATTCCATCTCCTATAGCGTGCTCAATTGTATAGGCTTGAATGGCCTTTTGCTGCTCCTCCAACCTCTGAAGCATATAGAGGGTTGAATTCCACCTCGTTACCACTTCTTGCTTCAGATGATGGCAGGGCAGGTTCAGTAGTTTTTGGTGGTGCTCCAGTCTTCTGTACGTGGTGCCTGTACGCCGAAAGTGTCCCGCAATTCTTCTGGCCACCGACAGCATCTCTTGCACACCCCTGTCGTTTTTTAAAAAATTCTGCACCACCAAATTCAAGGTATGTGCAAAACATGGGATGTGCTGGAATTTGCCCATATTTAATGCACACACAATATTGCTGGCGTTGTCCGATGCCACAAATCCACAGGAGAGTCCAATTGGGGTAAGCCATTCCGCGATGATCTTCCTCAGTTGCCGTAAGAGGTTTTCAGCTGTGTGCGTATTCTGGAAAGCGGTGATACAAAGCGTAGCCTGCCTAGGAAAGAGTTGGCGTTTGCGAGATGCTGCTACTGGTGCCGCCGCTGCTGTTCTTGCGGCGGGAGTCCATACATCTACCCAGTGGGCTGTCACAGTCATATAGTCCTGACCCTGCCCTGCTCCACTTGTCCACATGTCCGTGGTTAAGTGGACATTGGGTACAACTGCATTTTTTAGGACACTGGTGAGTCTTTTTCTGACGTCCGTGTACATTCTCGGTATCGCCTGCCTAGAGAAGTGGAACCTAGATGGTATTTGGTAACGGGGGCACACTGCCTCAATAAATTGTCTAGTTCCCTGTGAACTAACGGCGGATACCGGACGCACGTCTAACACCAACATAGTTGTCAAGGACTCAGTTATCCGCTTTGCAGTAGGATGACTGCTGTGATATTTCATCTTCCTCGCAAAGGACTGTTGAACAGTCAATTGCTTACTGGAAGTAGTACAAGTGGGCTTACGACTTCCCCTCTGGGATGACCATCGACTCCCAGCGGCAACAACAGCAGCGCCAGCAGCAGTAGGCGTTACACGCAAGGATGCATCGGAGGAATCCCAGGCAGGAGAGGACTCGTCAGACTTGCCAGTGACATGGCCTGCAGGACTATTGGCATTCCTGGGGAAGGAGGAAATTGACACTGAGGGAGTTGGTGGGGTGGTTTGCGTGAGCTTGGTTACAAGAGGAAGGGATTTACTGGTCAGTGGACTGCTTCCGCTGTCACCCAAAGTTTTTGAACTTGTCACTGACTTATTATGAATGCGCTGCAGGTGACGTATAAGGGAGGATGTTCCGAGGTGGTTAACGTCCTTACCCCTACTTATTACAGCTTGACAAAGGGAACACACGGCTTGACACCTGTTGTCCGCATTTCTGGTGAAATACCTCCACACCGAAGAGCTGATTTTTTTGGTATTTTCACCTGGCATGTCAACGGCCATATTCCTCCCACGGACAACAGGTGTCTCCCCGGGTGCCTGACTTAAACAAACCACCTCACCATCAGAATCCTTCTGGTCAATTTCCTCCCCAGCGCCAGCAACACCCATATCCTCCTCATCCTGGTGTACTTCAACACTGACATCTTCAATCTGACTATCAGGAACTGGACTGCGGGTGCTCCTTCCAGCACTTGCAGGGGGCATGCAAATAGTGGAAGGCGCATGCTCTTCACGTCCAGTGTTGGGAAGGTCAGGCATCGCAAACGACACAATTGGACTCTCCTTGTGGATTTGGGATTTCAAAGAACGCACAGTTCTTTGCGGTGCTTTTGCCAGCTTGAGTCTTTTCAGTTTTCTAGCGAGAGGCTGAGTGCTTCCATCCTCATGTGAAGCTGAACCACTAGCCATGAACATAGGCCAGGGCCTCAGCCGTTCCTTGCCACTCCGTGTGGTAAATGGCATATTGGCAAGTTTACGCTTCTCCTCCGACAATTTTATTTTAGGTTTTGGAGTCCTTTTTTTTCTGATATTTGGTGTTTTGGATTTGACATGCTCTGTACTATGACATTGGGCATCGGCCTTGGCAGACGACGTTGCTGGCATTTCATCGTCTCGGCCATGACTAGTGGCAGCAGCTTCAGCACGAGGTGGAAGTGGATCTTGATCTTTCCCTAATTTTGGAACCTCAACTTTTTTGTTCTCCATATTTTATAGGCAGAACTAAAAGGCACCTCAGGTAAACAATGGAGATGGATGGATTGGATACTAGTATACAATTATGGACGGACTGCCACGGTTAGGTGGTATAAAAAAACCACGGTTAGGTGGTATATATTGTAATACAATTATGGATGGACGGACTGCCTGCCGAGTGCCGACACAGAGGTAGCCACAGCCGTGAACTACCGCACTGTACACTGGTTGATAAAGAGATAGTAGTATACTCGTAACAACTAGTATGACACTATGACGGTATAAAGAATGAAAAAAAAACCACGGTTAGGTGGTATATATTATAATAATACAATTATGGATGGACGGACTGCCTGCCGAGTTCCGACACAGAGGTAGCCACAGCCGTGAACTACCGCACTGTACACTGGTTGATAAAGAGATAGTAGTATACTCGTAACAACTAGTATGACTGACTATGACGGTATAAAGAATGAAAAAAAAACCACGGTTAGGTGGTATATATTGTAATACAATTATGGATGGACGGACTGCCTGCCGAGTTCCGACACAGAGGTAGCCACAGCCGTGAACTACCGCACTGTACACTGGTTAATAAAGAGATAGTAGTATACTCGTAACAACTAGTATGACTGACTATGACGGTATAAAGAATGAAAAAAAAACCACGGTTAGGTGGTATATATTATAATACAATTATGGATGGACGGACTGCCTGCCGACTGCCGACACAGAGGTAGCCACAGCCGTGAACTACCGCACTGTACACTGGTTGATAAAGAGATAGTAGTATACTCGTAACAACTAGTATGACACTATGACCGTATAAAGAATGAAAAAAAAACCACGGTTAGGTGGTATATATTATAATACAATTATGGATGGACGGACTGCCTGCCGAGTGCCGACACAGAGGTAGCCACAGCCGTGAACTACCGCACTGTACACTGGTTGATAAAGAGATAGTAGTATACTCGTAACAACTAGTATGACTGACTATGACGGTATAAAGAATGAAAAAAAAACCACGGTTAGGTGGTATATATTATAATACAATTATGGATGGACGGACTGCCTGCCGACTGCCGACACAGAGGTAGCCACAGCCGTGAACTACCGCACTGTACACTGGTTGATAAAGAGATAGTAGTATACTCGTAACAACTAGTATGACACTATGACGGTATAAAGAATGAAAAAAAAACCACGGTTAGGTGGTATATATTATAATACAATTATGGATGGACGGACTGCCTGCCGACTGCCGACACAGAGGTAGCCACAGCCGTGAACTACCGCACTGTACACTGGTTGATAAAGAGATAGTAGTATACTCGTAACAACTAGTATGACACTATGACGGTATAAAGAATGAAAAAAAAACCACGGTTAGGTGGTATATATTATAATAATACAATTATGGATGGACGGACTGCCTGCCGACTGCCGACACAGAGGTAGCCACAGCCGTGAACTACCGCACTGTACACTGGTTGATAAAGAGATAGTAGTATACTCGTAACAACTAGTATGACTATGACGACGGTATAAAGAAAGAAAAAAAAATACCACGGTTAGGTGGTATATAATTATACAATTATGGATGGACGGACTGCCTGCCGAGTGCCGACTGCCGACACAGAGGTAGCCACAGCCGTGAACTACCGCACTGTACTGTGTCTGCTGCTAATATAGACTGGTTGATAAAGAGATAGTATACAACAATATACTACTATACTGGTGGTCAGGCACTGGTCACCACTAGTCACACTGGCAGTGGCACTCCTGCAGCAAAAGTGTGCACTGTTTAATTTTAAATTAATATAATATTATGTACTCCTGGCTCCTGCTATAACAACCTGCAGTGCTCCCCAGTCTCCCCCACAATTATTATAAGCTTTTATACATTGATGTGCAGCACACTGGGCTGAGCTGAGTGCACACAGACTGAGTCACACTGTGTGACTGCTGTGTATCGTTTTTTTCAGGCAGAGAACGGATATAGCAGAGAACGGATATATTAAATAAAAGTTAACTTAACAACAACTGCACTGGTCACTGTGGTAAACTCTGTCTGCACAATCTCTCTCTCTCTCTCTCTCTTCTAATCTATTCTAATGGAGAGGACGCCAGCCACGTCCACTCCCTATCAATCTCAATGCACGTGTGAAAATGGCGGCGACGCGCGGCTCCTTATATAGAATCCGAGTCTCGCGAGAATCCGACAGCGTCATGATGACGTTCGGGCGCGCTCGGGTTAACCGAGCAAGGCGGGAAGATCCGAGTCGCTCGGACCCGTGAAAAAAAAAGTGAAGTTCGTGCGGGTTCGGATTCAAAGAAACCGAACCCGCTCATCTCTAGTTAAAATGGGGCTGCAAAGTTCAGAAAACACTGCCGCACACGAAAAATACGAATGATGCATCAAAATACACATCTTCGGACATAAAAACACTCAATCGGCCGGAAAAACACAAACAAAAATACAAATGACATCGACATTGAAAAATACGAATAGGTAGAACACGAAAGCATAGTAAACTACCGTAAACATATTCAAAAATTTGCAATTACGAACAGCCGATGTCAGTCGATTTAAAAATCGACACAAACATGAATAATAGTAAACAAACCCACAGGTGTCAACTGAATAGCGATATGCGCTACTTGCTTTAAGGGACTATTTCCTGCTAAAAGTGTATGTTAGGCTGGCTATAGTTTATATTCAGGTTGTGACACACACATCTTATCAAAATCAGTCCACAGCATAAGAACACCATGAAATGTGCATTTGAAGCTTGTGATAAGCTTACTGAATACAAAATAAGCCCTGTAGTTTTACATTTCAAGGGCTATAGGTATGTTGCCTTTGTGATTTGGAATTTGGTCATTTAACAAGTTGAGCTGATTGTAAGAGGGTATGTTAGGATCCAGTTCATTTTACATGGAATAGCATACTGTCTATGTAACACCCCAGGCTTTTCGGGTATGTCTAAGTGGTTGAGAAAGGTACCACAGGGGTTGCGTGGCTATGTGACGGACCTTTCCCCTGAAATTTTTCTCCATGTACCATGTCCTGCAGTACTGTGTCCATAGAGGTAAGATAGATTGATACAAAACAAGAGTCAGCAATTCCAACAGGATATCTTTAATTGAGCTGCAGTGAACTACAGTATGGATTAAAGATGATAATTAATGAATTGCCATAAAATTTGAATGATCACAAAAAAGAAGAATTTGGGCAATGAAGAGGAACAAAGAGAAGACAATTGGCTACAACTCCCACCACAAAGGAGCATTCAATATGCAAAAGACAATTAATTGGAATTACAAAGAATGGCATATTATCATTGGAATTACAGTTGAACATATTAATTAGAATCTTACATTTTGGAATGAGATTATTGGATTCACAGTCTATAATGTGGTCATGAGGACTGTGATGAGAAATAGAATTACCAATAGCAAACACTAACTTTCTAGCTTTCCCTAGCTAAGGTATGACAATCTTCAATGGTAATAAACGTTGGAGCTCTGGTAGAATTCTGCAGTGCTGCAATGTGTCAGTGGGGGATTGACACAATGGGGGATTGACACACAAATGAAAGGGGAAATCCTGAGTGGTAACGGAGACCAATGTTCACAGTTCCATGCAAAAAGTATGTAGCTAGCAAAGGGATGGTAGTGTCTCTCAACAGATTTAACTCACTTAGCAATGTGAGTATTTTCAATGGAGCAAACTCTGTCTCTTTCCTGTTTAAAGGCCTGTATTTAAACTTGCCACAAACTCAGTCTTATAGAATGAAAGGCTGCACTTGCGCTTGTAACACAACTCATTCTTAAATATTCTCACAGTCCCGATGTTGAAGGGGAAGAGGGTTGCCTTAATAACCACTTTGCAGGGTTAAGCTTGTGGAATGTGGTGTTGTGGTGCTTAACCTAGGGAATATGACGCTATGCTGTCCGTGCCCCTTAACTGCACAGTTGGTGAGAGTGGTTCCTTAAACTGGGTATCAAGCTTGTCTGGGCTTTGGTTACTTATTCACTCATGTACTCACTGAGACCCTCTTAAGCACTAGTTTCACTTGCTTAGCCAGTTCTTAATGGTTTTTCTCAGTCACAAGATGGCTGTGGCATCTGCGCCTCTCCTCAGGCCTGGCAGTGTCCGGTCTCTGGCTGCGGCATCTCAACACCTGCTCACCTGGCACTTGTCTCTCTGGCAGCACCCTGCTGCTTGTACTTCTGCAGCGCTGCTCTCACCACCCAGAGTCCTGCAGCTGTCACTTGTTTTCAGCTCCCACTCTACTCCACATGCAGCATGGTCCCAGCACCTCCTGTCTCCACACACAACTGTCATCCTTCTTCTACCCACAACCCAGCCTGCCCCTGCCCAATCAGTGGTCGCATCCAGGCCATGTGATCGGACCAGGATCTTTGCTTAACTCTTGCTGTGCCGTGCTCTCCCTTTGTGCTGCTGTGGACCTGTAACTAAATTCTTGAAGGGACATGCACACCATTTTCCAGGGGAACCGCGCCTATTTTGCACTACCTTCAGATTTTACTTTCACACAAGCTAACATTACTTTTTTCTTGTCATGCTTGTTATCCTGTTGGAAATTTTAAAATGTCCAAATATTTTAATTATTCCTGCGTTTTGGGAGTCTTTTATTTTAAAGATATACATTTCAGCAATGATGCAGAAAGGGAGGTGGAGTGGATGCTAATTAGATATAGGCTTGTTAAAGGGGCCAGGGCCAGCTGTGCAGGAGTAAAAATATCTCTACTGCATACCACAGCATTATTCATTCCTTTATTTTGGGGCAGGTGTGGCCATGCCCCAATGGTTTGGCCACACCTCCACCCTCAAGGATGATCATTGCTCACTATGGCACTGCATTTCAGACTCTGTTATAAGTAGTGATGTGCACCGGACATTTTTCGGGTTTTGTGTTTTGGTTTTGGATTCGGTTCCGCGGCCGTGTTTTGGATTCGGACGCGTTTTGGCAAAACCTCCCTAAAAAAATTGTCGGATTCGGGTGTGTTTTGGATTCGGGTGTTTTGTTTTACAAAACCCCCTCAAAAACAGCTTAAATCATAGAATTTGGGGGTCATTTTGATCCCATAGTATTATTAACCTCAATAACCATAATTTACACTCATTTCCAGTCTATTCTGAACACCTCACACCTCACAATATTATTTTTAGTCCTAAAATGTGCACCGATGTCGCTGGATGACTAAGTTAAGCGACCCAAGTGGCCGACACAAACACCTGGCCCATCTAGGAGTGGCACTGCAGTGTCAGACAGGATGGCAGATTTAAAAAATAGTCCCCAAACAGCACATGATGCAAAGAAAAAAAAAAAGAGGTGCACCAAGGTCGCTGGATGGCTAAGCTAAGCGACCAAAGTGGCCGACACAAACACCTGGCCCATCTAGGAGTGGCACTGCAGTGTCAGACAGGATGGCACTTCAAAAAATAGTCCTCAAACAGCACATGATGCAAAGAAAAATGAAAGAAAAAAGAGGTGCAAGATGGAATTGTCCTTGGGCCCTCCCTCCCACCCTTATGTTATATAAACAGGACATGCACACTTTAACAAACCCATCATTTCAGCGACAGCGTCTGCCACATGACTGTGACTGAAATGACTAGTTGGTTTGGGCCCCCACCAAAAAAGAAGCAATCAATCTCTCCTTGCACAAACTGTCACTACAGAGGCAAGATGTCCACCTCCTCCTCATCGTCCGATTCCTCACCCCTTTCACTGTGTACATCCCCCTCCTCACAGATGATTAATTCGTCCCCACTGGAATCCACCATCTCAGGTCCCTGTGTACTTTCTGGAGGCAATTGCTGGTGAATGTCTCCACGGAGGAATTGATTATAATTCATTTTGATGAACATCATCTTCTCCACATTTTCTGGAAGTAACCTCGTACGCCGATTGCTGACAAGGTAAGCGGCAGCACTAAACACTCTTTCGGAGTACACACTGGAGGGGGGGCAACTTAGGTAAAATAAAGCCTGTTTGTGCAAGGGCCTCCAAATTGCCTCTTTTTCCTGCCAGTATACGTACGGACTGTCTGACATGCCTACTTGGATGCGGTCACTCATATAATCCTCCACCATTCTTTCAATGGTGACAGAATCATATGCAGTGACAGTAGACGACATGTCAGTAATCGTTGGCAGGTCCTTCAGTCCGGACCAGATGTCAGCAATCGCTCCAGACTGCCCTGCATCACCGCCAGCGGGTGGGCTCGGAATTCTTAGCCTTTTCCTCGCAGCCCCAGTTGCGGTAGAATGTGAAGGAGGAGCTGTTGACGGGTCACCTTCCGCTTGACTTGACAATTTTCTCACCAGCAGGTCTTTGAACCTCTGCAGACTTGTGTCTGCCGGAAAGAGAGATACAACGTAGGCTTTAAACCTAGGATCGAGCACGGTGGCCAAAATGTAGTGCTCTGATTTCAACAGATTGACCACCCGTGAATCCTGGTTAAGCAAATTAAGGGCTCCATCCACAAGTCCCACATGCCTAGCGGAATCGCTCTGTTTTAGCTCCTCCTTCAATGTCTCCAGCTTCTTCTGCAAAAGCCTGATGAGGGGAATGACCTGACTCAGGCTGGCAGTGTCTGAACTGACTTCACGTGTGGCAAGTTCAAAGGGTTGCAGAACCTTGCACAACGTTGAAATCATTCTCCACTGCGCTTGAGTCAGGTGCATTCCCCCTCCTTTGCCTATATCGTAGGTAGCTGTATAGGCTTGAATTGCCTTTTGCTGTTCCTCCATCCTCAGAAGCATATAGAGGGTTGAATTCCACCTCGTTACCACCTCTTGCTTCAGATGATGGCAGGGCAGGTTCAGGACTGTTTGCTGGTGCTCCAGTCTTCGGCACGCGGTGGCTGAATGCCGAAAGTTGCCCGCAATTCTTCGGGCCACTGACAGCATCTCTTGCACGCCCCTGTCATTTTTTAAATAATTCTGCACCACCAAATTCAATGTATGTGCAAAACATGGGACGTGCTGGAATTTGCCCACATGTAATGCATGCACAATATTGGTGGCGTTGTCTGATGTCACAAATCCCCAGGAGAGTCCAATTGGGGTAAGCCATTCTTTGATGATGTTCCTCAGTTTCCGTAAGAGGTTGTCAGCTGTGTGCCTCTTCTGGAAAGCGGTGATACAAAGCGTAGCCTGCCTAGGAACGAGTTGGCATTTGCGAGATGCTGCTACTGGTGCCGCCGCTGCTGTTCTTGCTGCGGGAGGCAATACATCTACCCAGTGGGCTGTCACAGTCATATAGTCCTTAGTCTGCCCTGCTCCACTTGTCCACATGTCCGTGGTTAAGTGGACATTGGGTACAACTGCATTTTTTAGGACACTGGTGACTCTTTTTCTGAGGTCTGAACATTCTCGGTATCGCCTGCCTAGAGAAATGGAACCTAGATTCTATTTGGTACCGGGGACATAGTACCTCAAGCAATTCTCTAGTTTCCTGTAAATTAACGGTGGATACCGGAACCACGTTTAACACCGCCCAGGCTGCCAAGGCCTGAGTTATCCACTTTGCAGCAGGATGACTGCTGTGATATTTCATCTTCCTCGCAAAGGACTGTTGGACAGTCAATTGCTTACTGGAAGTAGTACAAGTGGTCTTCCGACTTCCCCTCTGGGATGACGATCGACTCCCAGCAGCAACAACAGCAGCACCAGCTGCAGTAGGTGTTACACTCAAGGATGCATCGGAGGAATCCCAGGCAGGAGAGGACTCGTCAGACTTGACAGTGACATGGCCTGCAGGACTATTGGCTTTCCTGTCTAGGGAGGAAATTGACACTGAGGGAGTTGGTGGTGTGGTTTGCAGGAGCTTGGTTACAAGAGGAAGGGATTTAGTTGGCAGTGGACTGCTTCCTCTGTCACCCAAAGTTTTTGACCTTGTCAATGACTTCTGATGAATGCGCTCCAGGTGATGTATAAGGGAGGATGTTCCGAGGTGGTTAACGTCCTTACCCCTACTTATTACAGCTTGACAAAGGCGACACATGGCTTGACACCTGTTGTCCGTATTTCTGTTAAAATAATTCCACACTGAAGAGGTGATTTTTTTTGTAATTTGACCAGGCATGTCAATAGCCATATTCGTCCCACGGACAACAGGTGTTTCCCCGGGTGCCTGACTTAAACAAACCACCTCACCATCAGAATCCTCCTTCTCAATTTCCTCCTCAGCGCCAGCAACACCCATATCCTCATCCTGGTGTACTTCAACAGTGACATCTTCAATTTGACTATCAGGAACTGGACTGCGGGTGCTCCTTCCAGCACTTGCAGGGGGCGTCAAATGGTGGAAGTTGCCACCTTTTCCCGTCCAGTGTTGGGAAGGTCAGGCATCGCAACCGACACAATTGGACTCTCCTTGGGGATTTGTGATTTAGAAGAACGCACAGTTTTTTGCTGTGCTTTTGCCAGCTTAAGTCTTTTAATTTTTCTAGAGAGAGGATGAGTGCTTCCATCCTCATGTGAATCTGAACCACTAGCCATGAACATAGGCCAGGGCCTCAGCCGTCCCTTGCCACTCCGTGTCATAAATGGCATATTGGCAAGTTTACGCTTCTCATCAGATGCTTTTAATTTTGATTGTTGGGTCATTTTACTGAACTTTTGTTTTTTGGATTTTACATGCTCTCTACTATGACATTGGGAATTGGCCTTGGCAGATGACGTTGATGGCATTTCTTCGTCTCGGCCATGACTAGTGGCAGCAGCTTCATCATGAGGTGGAAGTGGATCTTGATCTTTCCCTATTTCACCCTCCACATTTTTGTTCTCCATTTTTTAATGTGTGGAATTATATGCCAGTAATATATCAATATCAATGGCCTACTGTACCGTACTGCTATCTATTATATACTGGTGGTCAGCACAATTATGCACTGTCCTCCTACTATATATACTGTGCACAACTTAAATGCACCATGGATGGATAGTATACTTGACGACACAGAGGTAGGTAGAGCAGTGGACTACTGTACCGTACTGCTATATATTATATACTGGTGGTCAGCAAAATTATGCACTGTCCTACTATATATACTCCGCACAACTTAAATGCACCACAGGTATGGATGGATAGTATACTTGATGACACAGAGGTAGGTAGAGCAGTGGACTACTGTACCGTACTGCTATACATTACATACTGGTGGTCAGCAAAATTATGCACTGTCCTCCTACTATATATACTGTGAATAACTTAAATGCACCACAGGTATGGATGGATAGTATACTTGACGACACAGAGGTAGGTAGAGCAGTGGACTACTGTACCGTACTGCTATCTATTATATACTGGTGGTCAGCAAAATTATGCACTGTCCTCCTACTATATATACTGCGCACAACTAAAATGCACCACAGGTATGGATGGATAGTATACTTGATGACACAGAGGTAGGTAGAGCAGTGGACTACTGTACCGTACTGCTATATATTATATACTGGTGGTCAGCAATATTATGCACTGTCCTCCTACTATATATACTGCGCACAACTTAAATGCACCACAGGTATGGATGGATAGTATACTTGACAACACAGAGGTAGGTAGAGCAGTGTACTACTGTACCGTGCTGCTATATATTATATACTGGTGGTCAGCAAAATTATGCAAAGTCCTCCTACTATATATACTGTGCACAACTAAAATGCACCACAGGTATGGATGGATAGTATACTTGACGACACAGAGGTAGGTAGAGCAGTGGACTACTGTACCGTACTGCTATATATCATATACTGGTGGTCAGCAAAATTATGCACTGTCCTCCTACTACATATACTGCGCATAACTAAAATGCACCACAGGTATGGATGGATAGTATACTTGACGACACAGAGGTAGGTAGAGCAGTGGACTATTGTACCGTACTGATATAATACTGGAGGTCACTGGTCAGCAAAATTCTGCACTGTCCTCCTATATACTATAATGCAGCACAGATATGGAGCGTTTTTCAGGCAGAGAATGTAGATATTTTCAGCACACTGAGCACAGATATTTGCAAGCACACTGAACACAACTGAGAGAAAGCTGCACGTCCTCTCCCTATCATCTCCAATGCACGAGTGAAAATAGCGGCGACGCGCGGCTCCTTATGTAGAATACGAATCTCGCGAGAATACGACAGCGGGATGATGATGTTCGGGCGCGCTCGGGTTAACCGAGCAAGGTGGGAGGATCCGAGTCTGCTTCGGAACCGTGTAAAATGGGTGAATTTCGGGGGGGTTTCAGATTCCGAGGAACCGAACCCGCTCATCTCTAGTTATAAGTGACAATTCCTGGTGTTACCAGTTTGAGACTTGGAAGTTTCCACTACGCTTGGATCTGAATGTGTGGAAAAATTACTTTTCTATGATGTCAGAATCTTGCAAGTTTTAAAGCCCCCATGCATCTGCGACTGATCATCGAAAGTCTCCGATCCCCCTATGCCAGGTAGGGTGATCAGGGATATTTAACGTGAAGCATTTCTTCAAGAATGTTTGGGATAGGCAAATCATGGTTTTTTAACATGACAAATTTCCCCAGTGGAAGTCATTGATATCTGTCGTTCAGTATTTCCGATTGTGAATTGGCGGTCGCAGTCAGATCGGGGAGTTGTGGAAATTGCCCACTGATGAATGGGTCCCATTAGACTCTGAAATGTGCATAGGTATCGCTCCCTCATCATGATGGCCATCATGTTGTGGTGGGGAACAGATGGGAAAGAGTGCGAAGCCCAGAGAGCTCTGAAATGCAACTGCAAAAAATTGCTACATAAAATCTAATATAAAGAGTAGTATTTATTTACTAGTGAATAATTAATTAATTTAATAGTAATCACATCCAGATTGTTAAGACAAGGAAATTGTAGAACATAGAACTGTTCCTCTTTCTGCCAGGCGGAGTACAAAAGAACAGAATATATTTGTACCGTAGAATGAAAATGGGTAACACAAAAATAAATAAATACACTTCTGAACAGTAGCGATTCTTAATCACATTTTTTTATTGTACAAAGAAAACTTGGAACAGAATAGGTAATATAACAGATTAAAAAAGACAGCAAACAAATGTAAATTGTTTGTTGGAAATGTTGATGAGAAAAGAAGATATATTATCTGATTATCTGTAGGAAAGTGTAGCTTTATACTGTCCTATAGAATACTACAGTACAGTGTATATTGAGTATGTTTTTATGTTTTAATTTGAGGTAAGTATGTAAGGAGATAGAAAAATATACCAAAGGAAGTACGGAAAAGAGTCAGTAGTGGGGTCTACACAATTCTTGGCAAACATAGGCCCTCATTCTGAGTTGGTCGCTTGCTAGTTACTTTTTGCAGCCGTGCAAACGTATAGTCGCCGCCCATGAGGGAGTGTATTTTCACTTTGCAAGTGTGCGATCGCATGTGCAGCCGAGCGGGATTAAAACGTTTTTTGCAGTTTCTGAGTAGGTCTGAACTTACTCAGCCCTTGTAATCACGTCAGCCTGACCGGTCCCGGAATTGACGTTTTCCCTACCACTCCCAGAAATGGTCAGTTGACACCCATAAACGCCTTCTTTCTGTCAATTTCCTTGCGAACAGCTGTGCGAATGGAATCGTCGCTAGAAGCATTGCACAGCAACAATGCTGTTTGCACCCATACGATGCCTGTGCGCATTTTGGTGCATACGCATGCGCAGTATTAACCTGATCACTGCACTGTGAAAATCGCCAGCGTGCGATTAACTCGGAATGAGGAACATAGAGTTGTGACTTAAGGGTGTTTAATGATGAAACAGTTTTCAAAGTAAGGTAAGAAAGAAGAGGAAGAAGGATGAGTTCAAGCAACCCACTAACTCTGTCCTACTTTATATGGTATTGAAATGTTCAACATCTAATATTATTCAGAAATGTATAAATCGAGAGGTTGGTGGATGAACCATAGCAAAACCTGTCGTTATCTGATGTTGTTCTTAAGATTCAAACACCTTTAAGATATTATTACAGGTTACGTTTATGTGACTGGCACAATACTGACGCCGGAATACTGGCATCCCAAAACCCGATGGTCGGCATGCCGAATAACAGGGACTCTTCCCACTTGGGTGTCCATGACACCCATAGAGAGGGAATATAACCTGTGGCAAGCGTAGCGAGCCACCGAGCCCGCTGCATGGCTAGTTCAGCGAGCCCGCAAGGGCCTTCATTACGATCACACCCCTGCCGACCATCCGACAGCCGGGATCCCCCAATCGGTATTGTGACCGGCGGTCTCCTGACCGGCGGTCACACATACCCAACGCATTATTACATTTATGAGGAAGAAGAAATTTAATGTAGAAGTTCTACTTCTTTGAAAAGGGGATCACCCATTTTTTAGTGTCTGGAAAGGCTGTCCTCCAAGTCATCAAAAGACAGTTAATCGAGGAGCCAGGATCAAATTATTAGGGGAAGTTGGGGAAATCTATTTACTCTAACTTTCTCTTTTTGCAAGCATGGTAATGGTTGCTAGGACAGATTTACCAACCCTGAATTTTGACCTTCTCAATCAAAGTGGGAAAAAGCAAAGACACAGTTAAGTTATGTTGAGAACATACTGTACAGTTACTGTATAGTGAAGCACGTTTGGAAAATGATGTTAAAATTTCCAGGTTAAGATAGTCTTGCTTGGGAAAATGCAAGACTATCAAGAAAAAAACAGATCTACATTTGATTTGCTTGTAAAAGTCTATATTGCAAAGTGAAGTAAGAGAACCTGGTGGTACATTTAGCCCTAGGAATGCTAATAGCCATCATTTGCATACAGTAGGAGAATTTTGGGAATAGCACACTTTTAATCACTGTTACTCCGCGAGAAGTGATAATTGGAGTTGTTTTGAGTTATAAAGCTGGGCTAAGAGTTTTGTCTGAATCAGGGAAAAACGTAACCTGTGTGAATTACAAAATATGGAATGTATACTTTATACACTAGCAAACATTTGAGAATATCATGAGTTACAAGAAAATGAGAGGATAGATAAACTGTGGATTAAATCTGGATTTAATACACAGTTCTATTTATTTATATTAATGTTATATTCTTCAAAGGAACAAAAGTATTATCTGTGCCGCCTGAGGTACAGTATGTGACCACACCTGAAGTTAAATGAAACACTGTTTCAGGGGCAAACGTAGGAATTCTGGAGTGGGATTTCCAAATGTTTGAGTTTAGAGCGATTGTTGCCAGCCTGTGAAAGATGCATAATTACCATGCAATAAGCTACAGTATAGTCTGCCTCGAACAAAGTGAAATTTGTGTAATACAGTACTTCAGGCATATACAAGCCCTATGATCAGAGTAAGCTACTTACCAGATTATCTCTCTGATGCGATGATTAAACACTCAGATCTACAGACTCACATAGCAGACTTGGTAGGAAAATCTGCAGCCACTGGGCATGTGCAGTAGCACCAGTCTGCCCTTTATATTGCATGTAGTGGCCACTGGCCAGGTCCTGGGGAAGGGGGTATCAGGGCAACTGGAACCCCCCCCCACCGTGTTGTCTATGAGTTTTGTCTATGAGTGTCATTTGGTGAGTGCATGGCATGTTTGACTTGTTTTAATTAAATGGTGTGGTCACATACCTCCGGTATTGCAGATAATTGCGTGCCATGAATTGAAATCTATTGTTTATAATAAGATGTTGTCACATTTTCCCTTGCATCCCATTTTCTATATGCAAGCCAATTCTTGTGTGGGTGCCAATTGTATACAGTACATACATACACACACACACACACACACACACACACACACACACACACACACACACACACAAATTTAATTGTAAAGATGCCCATATACTAGATGATATTAAGAGCAATTTGGTCAATTCCAATGGATCGGAATGACCAATAGTGCAGATCGTTCAGTGTCTATGATCGATAATGATGCATGGTCCCACAGGTCGTTTGTCGTATCTTTAGATCTTCCCTGCTGCAGAAAAGATCTGAAGCCATTGTTAACGACAGCTTACTTCTGGATGTGGCCACTTCTAGATCTTTTCCAAGAACTTTAGATCTATCTTTTGTGTATTGCTTTATATCGATTGCCAAGGACTGCAGGGGAGATGCCGGGGAGTCCTCAGGAAATCATTTAATGATATTGCATAGTTTACAAGTTGTCTAGTGTATGGGCACCTTAAGTTTATTATTCAGAGTTGGACACATATGGAATCACATTTTGCATCTTTATGACCTTATCAGATTTGGTTGCATTCTCAGTTCGTAGCGGCAGCTTCCTCTTCTTCGTTACCTGGGCCAGATGCAGCTGGAATAGGACTGGAGGCGTAGCTTTACTGTGAGTATTAGTACTGTACACAATGGAAATGCAATACATTTAATAGCCAGTTAGTGCCTTAGAGCATCTGAAATGACATTTGAAAATGTTCAGGCTTCTGCAACTGAGTATGAAGCATTCTTTAGTGAGTAAAACAAGTGTCCTATGCAGTTTAAAGGGTCTTTTATTAACCCAGTTTCAATTGTTTTATTGTGTTTGCATACATAAATGTGCCTTTAATGTTGGCGACCGACCAAGACACTCCACGGTGGCGTATTCATAAAGAGTGCAAGGTATGTGGTGCACACAGGGCCCTGGGTCCCAGGGAGCACATGCCACATACCCTGCACCCATATTCTTCAACACTTACCTCTACAGAGTCTGATGCCAGCACCTGCAACTCTGCACCATTTCCCTGAGACCTGCGCATGTGCAGTAGCTCAGTGTTTTTCCATCCCCAGCCACAACTGTCATCACTGGTTTCTGAGCTTGCAATACGCCTATGCTAGGGTCAAGAGATCCCTCTGATGCAGGCTTGTCTTCCCTGTATGCATGACAAGCACTGAACTCAAGCTACACGGCCAGTGGCAAAACTAGAAATTTTTCTCTCCCAAGCCAAAAATAAATTTCTGGAGCCCTTCCCCCGATTGCCAATTCTGAAGTAAAAAATGTGCGTGTGATCCAAAAAAGGGGTGTGATCTCACTGCAAGGGCATGGCCTCATTGCAAGGGGTGTGGCATTGCAGGAAAAGACTACCTTATACCCCAGTTTTGCAACCTGCACGCCCAGACATTGGCCACCACAGGAAAAATAATCCTGATTCATGCCCATTACATTATTTGTAATTTTTCCTATTTATAGTAATGCAACATGGGGGTCATTCCGAGTTGATCGCTCGCTAGCAGTTTCAAGCAGCTGTGCAAATGCTATGCCGCCGCCCACTGGGAGTGTATTTTAGCTTAGCAGAAGTGTGAATGGTTGTATCGCAGAGTGGCTACAAACATTTTTTGTGAGGTTTCAGAGTAGCTCAAAACCTACTCAGTGCTTGCGATCACTTCAGACTATTCAGTTCCGGATTTGACGCCACAAACCCGCCCAGCGTTCGCCCAGCCACGCCTCCATTTTTCCCGGCACGCCTGCATTTTTCCGCACACTCCCTGAAAACGATCAGTTGCCACCCAGAAATGCCCACTTCATGTCAATCACTCTGCGGCAAGCAGTGCAACTGAAATGCATCGCTAGACCCTGTGTAAAACGACATCGTTTGTTGTGCATGTTCGTCGCGCGCGCGCATTGCGCTGCATACACTTGCGCAGAACTGCCGTTTTTTAGCCTGATTACTGTGCTGCGAACAAATGCAGCTTGCGATCAACTCAGAATGACCCCCCTTACACAATATACCACACTCCGTAATGCCCATTACACATTATGCCACACACTGTAATGCCCATTACACATTATATCACACACTGTAATGCCCATTACACATTATGCCACACACTGTAATGTCCATTACACATTATTCCACACACTGTAATGCCCATTACATGTTATTCCACACACCATAATTCCCATTACACAATATTCCACACATTGTAATACCCCTGACACATTATGCCACACACAATAATGCCTGTGACACATTATTCCACACACCGCAATGCCCATTATACATTATGCCGCACACCACAATGCCCATGATACATTATGTCACACACCATAATACCTGTGATACATTATGCCACACACCGTAATGGTTGGGTGTCATGCTCATTGCCAGGGGTTTTCATGCTGTTGGTGTCATGGTCGTTGACATGGGTTTCATGCTCGTTGCCAGGGGTTTCATGCGCTGGGTGTCATGCTCATTGTCATGGGTGTGGAATGCTTGTTGCTATGGGTTTTCATGCTGTCGGTGTTATGTTCATTGCCATGGGTGTGTAATGCTCATTGCCAGGGGTTTCATGCACTAGATGTCAAGCTCTTTGCCAGGGGGTAATGCTAATTGCCAGGTGTTTTCATGCTGTTGGTGTCATACTTGTTGCCAGGGGTGTAAGGCTTCTGCCAGCACTATGCACTCCCGACACTTCCAGGCCCTGTCAGACAGGGGCTGGCTTGCAAAATTTAGCCTGGGGGGCATGTACAAAGCACTGGCCCATGAGTGGCAGCCCATATTTAACCACTTGCCTGGCATAAACGTATGGGATACAACCGCATCCAGGAGTGCCTTACCTGAACAGATTGTATCCTATATGTCCAGCACACCCCACTGTTTCCCCACTCTGTTGCAGAGGAAAGTGATGTTGTGGTCTGTGACCACCAACATAGCTCCCAAAATCGCATGCTAGAATGCTGTATGAATGCACATTGGGGTGCATGAACCTGAACTAAAAGAACAAGGAGGAAATACAGATGGAGGGGAGCTGGGGGCACATGAGGAGGAGGTGGGGAGCGAGGGATAAGAGGAGACAGGGACTGGGAGTCAGAGAATACAGGTGGGGGGAAGCTGGGTGCACATGAGGAAGAGGTGGGGAGCCAGGGACAAGAGGAGACAGGGACTGGGAGTCAGAGATTAGAGGTGATGGGGAGCTGGGGATACAGGAGGAGGAGGATAAGGAGGTGGGGAGCCAGGGACAAGAGGAGACAGGGACTGGTAGTCAGAGATTAGAGGTGATGTGGAGCTGGAGATACAGGAGGAGGAGGATGAGGAGTTGGGGAGCCAGGAACAAAAGGAGACAGGGACTGGGAGTCAGAGTATACAGATGGAGGGATCAGATGGAGGGAGAAGATAGGGACTGAAAGTCAAAGATTATGGGTGGTAGGGAATCAGGGATAGAAGGAGGTGGGAGCCGGGGGATAGGAGGAGTAGGTGTGGCCAGGAGAAGAAGGTGGTGTTCTGGGTAACTGCCCCCTGGGTAACTGCAGGGGGCATACTATTCATGGACTATAAGCTTTGTTGTGTGTGGGGATCAGTTATGGTGATCCTTGCAGAGCATCTACTGTACATGTTTATCACACAAGTGGATGCAAGGTCTCATGGGAGCACTAGACACAGTAATTGGCAGTTACTCTCACTTCATTAGAATCCTCATACCTTACCCTTCTATCCCACCATAGTATGACTACATGTGTATTAGTTCATTAGTTGTGGATGGAGCCGTTGGCACTATCAGGAGAAGACAGGAGCTGAAGGACAGCATGATTAGGCAGTGACAGGAGAAGGATGCTGGGTGCCAGGTGTTAAAGGCAATGAGCTGGGGACTGCTGGGGCCAGGCGCACCGTGGTGATATCCTTACTCATGGCAGGTGCCTTTCCATTAAGTAATTTAACTGTCACAATCAGCAGGCAGAGAAGGACGGAGAGTCAAAGAGGTGGCTGAGTTACGCATGTACTGTTCACTGTACTGGTTGGCCAGGCACTCTGTCTGGCAATAGTAAGTGCATGCCGGTCACACGGCCCATGCTGAAGCTTTGAAGTTACTGGTGACTGGCCCAAGGTGCTGGAAATGAGACTGGCCCGGGGGGCATCGGTCACCCTGCCAACCGGCCCAGTCTACCACTTCTATCAGATGATAGCGGTCAAGTATGACCTCTAGCATCGGTCTAATTCATAGCAGATTGACATGCAGACGAGTAGTCCGCATGGGAATCTGCACTCAAACAGCGGCGGTGCCCTCACATCCCTACACCTTCAAGTCTCCGCAGTGGCTGCGGGGGTGGTAGTTACACCATTGTACATGGCCACAGCACTCTCATGACGCTTCCAGTAGAGAGAACCAGTTGCAATCCCGAAACACCCATTTTGTGGCAAGACAGATCTGGCAAATGCATACATTCACATCTGCACATTTGCTGTATGTGAGTAGGTTAAGCCCTTAGAGATAGCTTTCCATGGTTGTACTGCTTACACAACTCTTGTAGGGACCCGGCTGTAATCCTTCACCACTTTTGTTCTATGTCAATCAGTAAATATACTCTGAAATTCAGTATTATGTTAAAATACAAAAATACTTATATGCAAAAGTTCTGGAATAGGTCTTTCATATCTTCAGTCAACTGAGGGGGACCCGTTATCGAATGATAATCAGAATCAATCTCAGGTCAGTCTCACCGCAGATGCACCAAGCACAGATACATATCTGTCTTAGCTGAATCCAAATTTCATACAGTTAAGACTCCCTTCATAAACTATAGTTTCTGCTTGTGAAGCTATATTTTCTACTTATGGGCTATTCCTATGGATTTTGATTTAACTGGTATATAGACCTAATGCTCAGTGTACTCACTCTATGCTACAACACCATTTTATCTTCACATTCTGTCTCAAATATGTGTACAAGCGCCTTCTCAGGGCCTCATTCTAGCCCACAAACAGAACAAATACCAATATGTGCACAAAAAGGATAAGTATAAAATTGAATATATATTAAAAAGATTTAATACTTCAATTAATAAACATAAAACATAACCTCAGAATGACCACATTTTGTTTATCATTACATGAAACAGTCATACTTTGAACTGTAAAATAAACATCTACCAATATCCATATCCATACCTCGTTTCCAATAGGCTCAAATGATAATCAGAGATTGTCTCACACTCCTATAGGGTAGCTTGGTATGATACTTTGTATTAAAAAATGTCAAATGTTTATAATACAAGACCTTAATTGATATTAGATAACATTTTCAGGCTGGCCAGCCTATTTGATAGTAAAGCAGTTGAACTCACTCTGATTTCAGAGATGCATAATTATCCAGCAGCCAGTATAAATGAATGGTCATAAATTGACCGAATATGAGTACCTGTTATATTCAAAATGAACTTGTAGCCGTGCTGCAGAACTGCGGGGTCCCGTAAGTCAGTCTCCCGCCGTGGGACTAGAGGGTCCTGTATGGTCAGGGTCTTGCTGCGAGGCTGAATCTTTATGTCTCGATATGGCTTAGATCCGTAGTGAATCTGTCTGCCGTCTGGAGAGCTTCACGGTCCTGTAGGTCCTGAGGGCACCAGGAGCTGCAAAGCCGCTGTCTGGATACAGGCGCTTCCGGAAGCTGTGCCACTGTGAGCCACCGTGTGTTGCACTGTCTGGGCTTCCCAGGCAGTGCAGCTGGATTCTCCTTTGTGGGCTCAGATAATGCACGGGTGTTTGTAACAGGCTGCTGGCAGCTAGGGTAGCCTTTAGAGAAGTCGTCCAGGGATAATAGGTAGATGCTCTGTAGTGAAAGGTCACTCAGGTAGCCATATCTAATGCGTTTCTCGACCTTGGCACTGGTCGTTTCATCAGAGAAGGGTAGAATAAAGTGAAGTCCATGTCCAGCTATATTTAAGGATCCAGGATAATTACTTAATACAAACAGCTGAGCAGGATGATTACTTGATACAAACAGCTGGAGTATTTTACTCAGATCCACTTGATAGACCAAACTAAGAGCAATAAGGAATCCTCATCTCACATATAGAAGGATATATATATATATATACATAATAAAACAAAATATATACAGAAATCCATAAACATATATATATTATTATTTATCAGGTGATACCTAAAGTGCATTTATATATATATATATATATATATATATATATCTGCTAAAGTTCCGAATGATACACATTTAGAACAGGCAAGGCACTACAGGACTTTTTCAATGAGATAATTTAATGAAAACATGAAAATCGGTACATCACCATGAGCACTAAATCATCAGAACGATGCTGCATTTCGGGCCCCGCAGGGTCCCTTCTTCAGGTAGGTGAAAGTGCTGTAAAAAGAGGACAAACATGTACAAACAACATAAAACACTTACCTAAATAGACTCACCCTGCTTGCATGTGCGGCTTCAGAACGGCGTGGTACTTCCGGTGGGCGACGGGCGCAGACCCGGTGACATCATCCCAATGCGCGGTAACCATGGCAACCCGTGTACACCGCAGATTTCACAGCCGCTTGGAACGCATACCGCTTGCACTGGGAGGCTAGTTAGGAAGAATATATAAATGAAGAACCACATCACTGATAAAAAAGTACATTGTAGTGGCATATTGCAAAAATATAAATACCGCATGAATATAAAGTAATCTGATCAGGGGCAATATATCAACCCTGAATGAACATCCATATTATGTAACGGGGAATACATATACAGGAGGAATAAATGAGAAAACTGACAGGAAAAGACTACATGATATATAATGCAAAAGCTAGAGAAATGACTAGAGATAACTGGAAGTCTCCAAATTGGCCACAAACGCAGTAAGCTAGAAATAATAAGACTAATCAAAAAGAAATTACACAGTCAAAAGGTACGAAGGGCATTCCAATTAATCTTTTCATTTAAGCCAGATGGTTGTAAGGCATTAAGTTTTAAAATCCATCTTGCTTCTAATCTGTGTAGAGCCAGAATTCTATCGCCTCCCCTATGCAGGGGGGGAACATGATCAATAAGTTGATATTTTAAATCAGATAGAGCGTGGGCTTTAGCACAGAAATGCCTAGATACCGGCTGGTCATTAGACTTGCCGGCCAGTGCTTGATTAATATTAGAACGATGTAACGCCATTCTATCTCTCAAGGTGCGGCTAGATAGACCTACGTAAATTAATGAACAGGGGCAAATAATGCAATAAATAATGAAGCGAGTAGTACATGTCATGACGTGTTGTAATTTAAATTTGTGTTTAGTTGAGGGGTGGACAAACTCAGATCCCGGTATCAAAGCAGCACAAGTAGTACAAGATAGGCAACGATAGCTGCCAGGTTTTTTGCTGGTGCCAAAGATACCCAATTTGGGTGAATAGTCAGTGATGTCAGTCTTGACTAGAAGATCCCGTAGATTCAGTCCTCGTCTATAGCTGGTCATGACTTGTGTGTCATGAAAACAGGCTAGTGATTTGTCTGTCTTGACAATGGGCCAAAGAGCTCTAGTGGCCCGAGGGATAATAGGACTAGCCGTTGAGTATTTAGTCGACCAGATAAATTTATGCTGAGCCGGATTTGACTGAGATCGTGAATGAAATAGGGTCTCTCTGTCCATGTCCATGATCTTAGATTTGGTCTCCTTTAGGTCTTTCATGTTATAGCCCCTTTTAGCAAATTTATCCACTACTATTTGTAGTGCGTCATCTAAAAGTGCATGATCACTCGTAATTCTTGCCACCCGGAGCATCTGTGAGCGAGGCAGCCCTCTCTTCAATGCAGGTGGATGGTGACTGCTCGCATCTAATAACGAATTCCTATCAGTCGACTTATAAAAGACCGTGGTGGTCAATTTACCTTCTTTCAAATGGACTGTGACATCCAGATAGTCTATTTGACTGGTACTGTAAAGGTATGTAAACTTTATTGGGCCAGGTGCAGCATTGATGGTATTCATCATGGTTTCGAATGACGAACCGGTCCCATTCCATAGGATGAATAAATCATCTATGTATCTGATGAACCATACAATTTTCTGTGAAAAGGCAGGATTGTCAAAAAATAAATGTTGTTCTTGTTGGAACATAAAAACGTTGGCATACGCCGGGGCCACGCTACTCCCCATGGCACAGCCTGCCAACTGGAGATAGAAACTGCCATTGAACAAAAAATAATTCTTAGTGAGAATCAATCTGAGTAACTGTAAAAATAATGGTTTATCAAAATTAAAGTCTTCTTCCAAATTGTAGATAAACGACTCCATGGCCTCAATGCCAGCTTCATGAGGAATCGATGTATATAAAGAAGAGACATCCATGGTACATAGTACCGTATCTGGAGGTAGATCTTCCAAAACCATAATTTTTCTCAAAAAGGTAGAGGTATCTTTCAGATATGTCGCACGTTTGGTGATGTGTGGTTGTAGTATAGAGTCCAGAAGTTCAGCCACTGGTTGGTACAAGGATCCCCTCGCCGAAACGATGGGGCGACCTGGAGGGTTATCTAGACTTTTGTGAACTTTAGGTAGTGTGTACAGGCAAGGAATGATAGGGTATTTAGGAATCAGCGCCTCTTTAAGTTTCAAGTCGAGTTGTTTATTCAATACCGCCCGATCCAATACCTGTAATAGTTCTTTCTGAAAACTCTCCGTAGGGTCTCGATCTAATTTGGTGTAAGTGAGAGTGCAGGACAACTGTCGCAGCACTTCTTTGACATATTGAGATCGATCCTGTACAACCACACTACCACCTTTGTCTGCTGGTCGTATTACGATTGACGTGTCCTCGCTTAGTTCTTTAAGGGACCTTCTTTCTTGAAATGTCAAATTATGATGTACTTGGCCTGGTGTGGCTAAGAAGCGGTTCACAGAATCGTTTATCAGACGACTATATGTTTTCAGCGACGAATTGGATGAAACAGGATCAAATGTAGAAGTAGTATATTTCTGTATGATGTGATGTCTCGGTTCTTGATCCTCATCCATGTGCTTATTCTGAAAGAACTCTTTTAATCTCATCTTGCGGTTCATCTGATGTAGGTCGGTTTGCCATTCAAAAGGGTCGTGGAAGTTAGTCGGGACAAAGGAGAGGCCTTTGTTAAGTACAGACATTTCGGTAGTGGTAAGAGGACGTGATGATAAGTTGAAGATCAAGTTGTCTTCTTTGCTTTGCTTACTTTTGTTGATCCTTTGGTTTTGTCGGCTCCTCCTTGTAGGCTTGGGCCAGCATCTGCTCTGGCCCTGGTGGTAGCCCCTAAAGGGGGGCGCTGTGCCGACACTGAATCATCTGAATCTGCCATGGCAAAGTCACTGTCACTATTTGAAAGTTGAGATCCCTTATCCGATCGTCCCCTGCGTGATCTCTGCGATGGTCTCCCATATGCTCTATTCTGAAACTTCATTGTGTCTGTACCCGTTAACCAGCGATACACTTGATGGTCTTCATAGTCATTGCGGACTGTTTGTAGCTTAGATTTTTTAAATTTCAACAGGTCACGTTTGTGATTCTCCACCTGTTGGGTTAATTTAGCCCATGTCGCGGCATATCCTGGGTCAGACAGTGTTTCCATTTGAGATGTATTAAGTGCATCAATCTTTGCTCTAGTGGTTGAAAGCTCCCGACCTGACTCCTCTATAACGAGGAGCATCAGATCGAAGCTACATTTATTGAGCACGGCGATCCATCTGCGACAAAAGTCTGGATTCGTTCTCCCTATAGTAGGAGCATTCCGGACACGGAATCCGCGGGGGATCATTTTCTGTCTATAATAGTCGGACAGTGTGGAGCCATGTAGTAGATAGTCCGTCTCCCGCTTGCGTAGTCTGTATAACTGTTTGTACAAATCATCAATACTGTCTTCCAAAGCCTCAGGGACACAATCCTCTGCAAATAAAATTCTATCAGCCTGCGTTTTGTTAAAACTCAGAGTCTCCAGGGTTTGTGAACCCAGGTTGGCAAAAGCAGTCACATCATGTCTGTTTTCATTTGCATCCTCCATATTGCACTACTATGACTTTAAAGTGATGAGTTGAATGTCAATCAATCATATGCAAGTAGGTGCCCTGATACTTGTGGGAGTTAATCCCCACCAAATACAAATCCAAGAATAGATCCGGCACTCAAATAGTCAAAGAACAATCACCTGTGTGCCATTGCAAAAATCCACACATCTGCTAAAGTTCCGAATGATACACATTTAGAACAGGCAAGGCACTACAGGACTTTTTCAATGAGATAATTTAATGAAAACATGAAAATCGGTACATCACCATGAGCACTAAATCATCAGAACGATGCTGCATTTCGGGCCCCGCAGGGTCCCTTCTTCAGGTAGGTGAAAGTGCTGTAAAAAGAGGACAAACATGTACAAACAACATAAAACACTTACCTAAATAGACTCACCCTGCTTGCATGTGCGGCTTCAGAACGGCGTGGTACTTCCGGTGGGCGACGGGCGCAGACCCGGTGACATCATCCCAATGCGCGGTAACCATGGCAACCCGTGTACACCGCAGATTTCACAGCCGCTTGGAACGCATACCGCTTGCACTGGGAGGCTAGTTAGGAAGAATATATAAATGAAGAACCACATCACTGATAAAAAAGTACATTGTAGTGGCATATTGCAAAAAAACTACTCGCTTCATTATTTATTGCATTATTTGCCCCTGTTCATTAATTTACGTAGGTCTATCTAGCCGCACCTTGAGAGATAGAATGGCGTTACATCGTTCTAATATTAATCAAGCACTGGCCGGCAAGTCTAATGACCAGCCGGTATCTAGGCATTTCTGTGCTAAAGCCCACGCTCTATCTGATTTAAAATATCAACTTATTGATCATGTTCCCCCCCTGCATAGGGGAGGCGATAGAATTCTGGCTCTACACAGATTAGAAGCAAGATGGATTTTAAAACTTAATGCCTTACAACCATCTGGCTCAAATGAAAAGATTAATTGGAATGCCCTTTGTACCTTTTGACTGTGTAATTTCTTTTTGATTAGTCTTATTATTTCTAGCTTACTGCGTTTGTGGCCAATTTGGAGACTTCCAGTTATCTCTAGTCATTTCTCTAGCTTTTGCATTATATATCATATAGTCTTTTCCTGTCAGTTTTCTCATTTATTCCTCCTGTATATGTATTCCCCGTTACATAATATGGATGTTCATTCAGGGTTGATATATTGCCCCTGATCAGATTACTTTATATTCATGCGGTATTTATATTTTTGCAATATGCCACTACAATGTACTTTTTTATCAGTGATGTGGTTCTTCATTTATATATTCTTCCTAACTAGCCTCCCAGTGCAAGCGGTATGCGTTCCAAGCGGCTGTGAAATCTGCGGTGTACACGGGTTGCCATGGTTACCGCGCATTGGGATGATGTCACCGGGTCTGCGCCCGTCGCCCACCGGAAGTACCACGCCGTTCTGAAGCCGCACATGCAAGCAGGGTGAGTCTATTTAGGTAAGTGTTTTATGTTGTTTGTACATGTTTGTCCTCTTTTTACAGCACTTTCACCTACCTGAAGAAGGGACCCTGCGGGGCCCGAAATGCAGCATCGTTCTGATGATTTAGTGCTCATGGTGATGTACCGATTTTCATGTTTTCATTAAATTATCTCATTGAAAAAGTCCTGTAGTGCCTTGCCTGTTCTAAATGTGTATCATTCGGAACTTTAGCAGATGTGTGGATTTTTGCAATGGCACACAGGTGATTGTTCTTTGACTATTTGAGTGCCGGATCTAGTCTTGGATTTATATATATATATATATATAGATCTATATTCAGCTAGTAGTCTTAATCATCAACATGAATATATATATATATATATAATTATTATTATTATTATCCTTTATTTATATGGTGCCACAAGGGTTCCGCAGCACCCAATTACAGAGTACATAAAATAATCAAGCATGAAAACGGCAACTTACAGTTGACGACAATATAGGACAAGTACAGGGTAAATAAACATAGCTACATCAGCAGATGACACTGGAATAAGTATCAGGTGGCAGAATACTGCTGGATTTGGTGCAGTTGAATATTATTAAAGTAAGAAAAGGATAAGCACATGAGGGAAGAGGGCCCTGCTCGTGAGAGCTTACATTCTAAAGGGGAGGGGTAGACAGACAGGGGTGAGACAGATGGGGTACATAGAGAGCGTGGAAAACAGGTTTAGGGTGAGATTTGGCTGGGTTTGGTGAAGAAGTGGGTCTTGAGAGCCCGTTTGAAGTTTTGTAGAGAGGTGCAGAGTCTGAGAGGGAGAGGTAGGGAATTCCAGAGAAGTGGTGCAGCACGTGAAAAATCTAGGTAGGAGTGGGAGGAAGTAATCCGTAGGCAGGAGAGTCGGCGTGCATTAGCAGAGCAAAGAGGACGGGTGGGAGTGTAAAGGGAGATAAGGTCAGAGATGTAGATGGGAGAGGAGTGGGTGATGGCTTTGTAAGCAAGTGTGAGAAGCTTGAATGGATTCTGAAAGGGAAGGGGAGCCAGTGAATGTCTAGTAAGAGAGGAGAGGTGGACGTAGTGCGTTTGGTGAGGAAAATGAGCCGGGCAGCAGCATTGAGGATAGATATAAATAAATAAACATAAAAATAAATATATACACATATATAGATAATAAATATATAAATAAATAAACACTAGGAAAAGCAGAAATCATGAGAGAGATTCATGGAGAGATACTGAATATCTAGATAGATCAAATATGGAGAGATATGGAACACGTGAATACACAAAGAGAGATACATACACTAATAGACATAAGTATCACAGTGAGGACACCCCGACCTCAAAAATAAAATTTGATCAGGATAGACAATCCACGGTTCATTTTTTAGACAAAAGGAATGCATCACCCTGAGAAATACGATCACTGAACCCAAGAGAGTCACTAAACATCAGATACACCCCAAAAAGAAGAAGAGAGGAAGAATACGAAGCTGTAGAGGAGTTAAGAAACCAGTCAACAAATCAACAAAATCAAAAAAATCCAAGGAATTGACAAGGGTATTTTTAACCTCTCAACAAAGACCCTTACTACAGGAGAGATTACACTCCTGAATAAGGGCTTGAAATTCGCCCCAGAAGTGAAACCCAATCTTTTCACATTATTTGTTGATCTGAATAAATTTATTCGGACAATGAGTCGTAAGAGATATTTTACAATGAAATCCCTACAAAAACAGAAAATTGATGGTAACCCTATATGTCTGGATGGGAATGATATTTTATCATTAGACATCTTAGAGTCTCTCCTTGAGGAGAATAGCAAAGGGGCCCATTCAGATTGTACCAAAATATTTGATATTAATGGTATAAAGAAACAAACAACGAAATTTAAGAAAGCGTCAGATTTTTATCCACTTCAATATAGAGGTCCATTTGTCGAGGGCTTCTATACAACTACGATGCATGATTTTAAGAATCTATGCGATAAACAAGAAAAGCAGCCCCTTAGAGACAATCTATCAAAATCAGAGAGATTGACACTTAAGAATCTCACCAAAGACAAAGCTATTATAATTAAACAAGCTGACAAAGGGAGGGGGGGGGGGGGCGCATGGTCATCCAGGACCAGGTTGACTATATAAATGAAGCTTATAGACAACTTAGTGATGAATCTTTTTACAAAAAACTATCCTATAATCCTACTGGCTCCTTTCTGGTAGAATTCAGAGCCTTGATTGATCTAGCATAGATCAACAAATAATAACAAAAGAAATTTGGAATTATTTATGGACACCATACCCCCATTACTCCAGTATATTACCATCTTTTAAAAGTACATAAATCATTGGTCTCCCTCCCGGTCGACCAATTATCTCTGGAGTGGGATCTCTTACAGCGAATTGCTCTTCTTTTGTGGATGGTCATCTACAGAAATATGTTATCTTTTTACCTTCACACATTAAAGATACAACTCACTTTTTACAAACGTTACAGGAAATCAAATGGAGTGATATGTATACACTTATGACATGTGATGTAGAATCACTGTATACAAACATATCACATGAATGGGCTCTACTGGCTATTAAGCACTAGATCTGGAGATTTCGGATAAATTGAGACATTTCATATTGTGCTCCATTAGATTTATTTTCGAGCACAATTATTTCTCTTTCGATTCACGGTTCTAGCTACAGATCAGAGGTACTGCCATGGGGATCAGTTTCGCACCGAGCTTCGCCATCTATGGTGCGAACCTGGTCCTCTATTGCAGATACATTGATGATCTCTTTATTGTTTGGGAAGGAGAAACCATCTGGGCTTGAAGTTTACACAAAATTTCAGCTCCACTAATCTTAATGTCCTGGATATTACTGTTACTGTTAGTGATTCCAAGATAGAATCCTCTACATATATCAAGGAGGTGGATTGTGGTAACTATATACATTTTAATAGTGGTCATTACAATCGCTGGAAGATCAATATTCCCAAAGGTCAGTTCCTTCAGTTACACAGGAACTGTTCCACTGAAGAATAATTTCTTCTATGTATATCTCCTTTGTGAAGCAAGGTTACCCTACCCACCTCCTTGATAGAGCATTAGAAACTAGTAGTGGTTGGTCTAGAACATCAATGATTAATCGATGTGAGAGAACATCACAGAAAGACAGTTTATCTGACCAATCACCCATTTTTATCACACAATACAATTCGGCTGCAAGCCAAATAAAGAGAATAGTTTCCAAGAATCTTATGATTCTACAATCGGATCGGTTCTTGGAGGGCACTCTCTCAGATAGGAATCCTGTGGTATTCAGGAAAGCACAACATTTGAAACAGAAACTAGCACCAAGTATGTTTAGAAGGAATCCTAAAATATTGAGTATTGACATCGACGATCAGAGATTTCAATTACCACCTAAACCAAAATTCTTTTTTAGTTGTGGTAAAGACAGGTGCCCTGACATACTCATATGTTGACCATAAATGTGTTACTGTTAACTCACATGTGACCAAAGAGAAATTTGAGATTAATAACTATCTCAACTGTAGAGCGAGTTATGTTATATACGTAATTCAATGTCACTGTGGGATTCAATATGTGGTGAGGACTATACGCCCCCTACATATACGGCCTCTAGGACACAGGCGTAACATCATGAAAGGTATAAAAACACATACTCTCTCCAATCACATTTCTTTGTGTCAAAAGGGCAATTTAAAAGGCCTTACAGTAAGAGCTATTGAACAGATCAAACCCACTAGCAGGGGGGGTGATAGGTTCAACAAACTTTGCAAACGGGAGGCATTTTGGATCTTCCAATTACTGTACAAACACTATTTCCATATGGTCTAAACAATACAGTAGAACTTAACAATATCTGAATAAACTGAATACTTTGTAATGACACTCCAGTTCCCTGGGGGTCATTATACATATAAGTGTTCATTGCGAAGATATAGTCTAGTACCATAGTTCCCAGCCCCTTATTTAGAGATGTCAAAACTCCTCCTATCTCTCTAATAATAATTGGTCCATATTCTAAATATTAGTTAGGAATATTTAAATACATTGCGGTGAATAGGTTATTCAGTATCAAATTATATATCTCTGTGCTTATTAGAATACATACATAGACCTTATATCTATATATGATTGTAGCTATAGAGATTATCCTCCTTCTATTTAATCTGTACCCAGTTTTTTTTATATAGAGATTTATAGTGATATAGATGGGATGTTGTGATACCCTTTTATAATCTACTAAAATGCCACTATAGGTTACGTGGGTCCAAATAGTTAGATCCATTACTAGTCACTTTGGGTGAGCCAGAGGGGTCCATGGATGGGCGATGGATGTCCCCAAGATGAGTCTAAATACATCTCTCTTGGCACTGTCCTCTGCCCTTTCTGTCGACCCGACTGGCACATTCAATTTATATACTACTATTATTCAGTATCAAATTATATATCTCTGTGCTTATTAGAATACATACATAGACCTTATATCTATATATGATTGTAGCTATAGAGATTATCCTCCTTCTATTTAATCTGTACCCAGTTTTTTTTATATAGAGATTTATAGTGATATAGATGGGATGTTGTGATACCCTTTTATAATCTACTAAAATGCCACTATAGGTTACGTGGGTCCAAATAGTTAGATCCATTACTAGTCACTTTGGGTGAGCCAGAGGGGTCCATGGATGGGCGATGGATGTCCCCAAGATGAGTCTAAATACATCTCTCTTGGCACTGTCCTCTGCCCTTTCTGTCGACCCGACTGGCACACTCAATTTATATACTACTTTTCTACACACATATACCTAATTTATTTTTCACTATGTAGTCTATACACGCATCTACATAAATTAACTTATATTTATGTATGTAGATATATATATATATATATATATATATATGTATAAACATTTTTCTTATTTTTTATTTTTAAGGGTCTATTATAGAAGTTTATAATGGAAGCACTGCCACAGGCACTATAGAATTTTCACATTAGTTTATATAAGGTTATTATGTCAAGAATAAATTATTAATAATATAATATTGAAATAAGTTTTAAATTTATTAATAAAGGGACCATACAAATTAATCTATTAATCATTCAAACCATGCGACTATTTCGATTGCACAAGGAAATATATTCGTATATAATTTGATTTTTATTTATTTTTATTTATATGGTTAGAATGTTTGTTTATTAAATTACTATTGCATTCCTGAGTATTGTGGCACATGTATTTATTTATTTATTTATATATTTATTATCTATATATGTGTATATATTTATTTTTATGTGTTTATATATATATATATATATATACATATTCATGTTGATGATTAAGACTACTAGCTGAATATAGATCTATATATATATGCACTTTAGGTATCACCTGATAAATAATAATATATATGTTTATGGATTTCTGTATATATTTTATTTTATTATGTATATACACTGCTCAAAAAAATAAAGGGAACACTAAAATAACACATCCTAGATCTGAATGAATGAAATATTCTTATTAAATACTTTGTTCTTTACATAGTTGAATGTGCTGACAACAAAATCACACAAAAATTATCAATGGAAATCAAATTTATTAACCCATGGAGGTCTGGATTTGGAGTCACCCTCAAAATTAAAGTGGAAAAACACACTACAGGCTGATCCAACTTTGATGTAATGTTCTTAAAACAAGTCAAAATGAGGCTCAGTAGTGTGTGTGGCCTCCACGTGCCTGTATGACCTCCCTACAACCCACACAAGTGGCTCAGGTAGTGCAGCTCATCCAGGATGACACATCAATGTGAGCTGTGGCAAGAAGGTTTGCTGTGTCTGTCAGCGTAGTGTCCAGAGCATGGAGGCGCTACCAGGAGACAGGCCAGTACATCAGGAGACGTGGAGGAGGCCGTAGGAGGGCAACAACCCAGCAGCAGGACCGCTACCTCCGCCTTTGTGCAAGGAGAAACAGGAGGAGCACTGCCAGAGCCCTGCAAAATGACCTCCAGCAAGCCACAAATGTGCATGTGTCTACTCATACGATCAGAAACAGACTCCATGAGGGTGGTATGAGGGCCCGACGTCCACAGATGGGGGTTGCGCTTATAGCCCAACACCGTGCAGGACGTTTGACATTTGCCAGAGAACACCAAGATTGGCAAATTCGCCACTGGCACCCTGTGCTCTTCGCAGATGAAAGCAGGTTCTCACTGAGCACATGTGACAGACGTGACAGAGTCTGGACACACCAAGGACAACATTCTGCTGCCTGCAACATCCTCCAGCATGACCGGTTTGGCAGTGGGTCAGTAATGGTGTGGGGTGGCATTTCTTTGGGGGGCCGCACAGCCTTCCATGTGCTCACCAGAGGTAGCCTGACTGCCATTAGGTACCGAGATGAGATCCCAAGACCCCTTGTGAGACCATATGCTGGTGCAGTTGGCCCTGGGTTCCTCCTAATGCAAGACAATGCTAGACCTCATGTGGCTGGAGTGTGTCAGCAGTTCCTGCAAGACGAAGGCATTGATGCTATGGACTGGCCCGCCCGTTCCCCAGACCTGAATCCAATTGAGCACATCTGGGACATCATGTCTCGCTCCATCCACCAATGCCACGTTGCACCACAGACTGTCCAGGAGTTGGCTGATGCTTTAGTCCAGGTCTGGGAGGAGATCCCTCAGGAAACCATCCGCCACCTCATCAGGAGCATGCCCAGGCGTTGTAGGGAGGTCATGCAGGCACGTGGAGGCCACACACACTACTGAGCCTCATTTTGACTTGTTTTAAGGACATTACATCAAAGTTGGATCAGCCTGTAGTGTGTTTTTCCACTTTAATTTTGAGGGTGACTCCAAATCCAGACGTCCATGGGTTAATAAATTTGATTTCCATTGATAATTTTTGTGTGATTTTGTTGTCAACACATTCAACTATGTAAAGAACAAAGTATTTAATAAGAATATTTCATTCATTCAGATCTAGGATGTGTTATTTTAGTGTTCCCTTTATTTTTTTGAGCAGTGTATATCCTTCTATATGTGAGATGAGGATTCCTTATTGCTCTTAGTTTGGTCTATCAAGTGGATCTGAGTAAAATACCCCAGCTGTTTGTATCAAGTAATCATCCTGGATCCTTAAATATAGCTGGACATGGACTTCACTTTATTCTACCCTTCTCTGATGAAACGACCAGTGCCAAGGTCGAGAAACGCATTAGATATGGCTACCTGAGTGACCTTTCACTACAGAGCATCTACCTATTATCCCTGGATGACTTCTCTAAAGGCTTCCCTAGCCGCCAGCAGCCTGTTACAAACATCCGTGCATTATCTTAGCCCACAAAGGAGAATCCAGCCACACTGCCTGGGAAGCCCAGACAGTGCAACACACGGCGGCTTACAGCGGCACAGCTTCCGGCAGCGCCTGTATCCAGGCAGCTGCTTTGCAGCTCCTGTTGCCCTCAGGTCCTACGGGACCGTGAAGCTCTCCAGACGGTAGACAGATTCACTACGGATCTAAGCCATATTGAGACATAAAGAAGATTCAGCCTCGCAGCGAGACCCTGACCGTACAGGACCCTCTACTCTAGGGGTGGGCAAAATACGGCCCGCGAGCCAGATGCGGCACGCAAACCGATCCTGCCCGGCCCACTGCCTCCCACCAGTGAGCAATGACAAGCGGCCCGGACTGCTGAGCTGCTTGTCATTGCTCTGCACTGCAGTACCTCCAAGCTGCCAGCGGCGCCTCTCTCCCCTGCTGCTCCTGCTGCTGCGTTGTAGCAGCCTCCTCCAGAGTCCCCAGTGACAACGGCTGTGTTCAGCCGAGAAGGGGGCGGGGCTACGTGCCGATAAGGGGCGGGGTTACACGGGACCTCAGGGGGCGGAGCTACATGGGACAAGAGCCAGACTGCTACAGATCCATCCTTCCTGCCACTGCCAGCCAGATCAGTAAGTTACTGGGAAAAGTGTGTGTGTGTGTGTGTGTGTGTGTGTGTGTGTGTGTGTGTGTGTGTGTGTGTGTGTGTGATAGTGTGCATATATTTGTGTGTGCGGGCAGTGGCGTCAGACTGATTTTAGGTTTGGGGGAGAGATCTTTAGCTCTCGCTGTACCAACCCCTCCCGTGTCCTGTCACCATGTCACCCCCATGTTCTGTCACTATGCCCCCCCCCCGTGTTCTGTCACTGTGTCACCCCCCCGTGTTCTGTCACTGTCACCCCCCCGTGTTCTGTCACTATGTCACACACCCCCGTGTTCTGTCACTATGTCACACCCCCGTGTTCTGTCACCATGTCACACACCCCCGTGTTCTGTCACTATGTCACACCCCCGTGTTCTGTCACTATGTCACACTCCCCGTGTTCTGTCACTATGTCTCCCCCCCGTGTTCTGTCACTGTGTCACCTCCCCGTGTTCTGTCACTGTGTCACCTCCCCGTGTTCTGTCACTGTGTCACACCCCCCGTGTTCTGTCACTGTGTCACCTATCCGTGTTCTGTCACTGTCACCCCCACCGTGTTCTGTCACCATGTCACCCCCCCCCCCGTGTTCTGTCACTGTCACCCCCACCATGTTCTGTCACCCCCCTCCCGTGTTCTTTCACTGTGTCACACCCCCCGTGTTCTGTCACCGTGTCACACATCCGTGTTCTGTCACTGTCACCCCCACCGTGTTCTGTCACTGTCACAACCCCCGTGTTCTGTCACTGTCACCACCCTCCCCGTGTTCTGTCACCGTGTCACCCCCACCATGTTCTGTCACTGTCACCCCCCCCTCCCTGTGTTCTTTCACTGTGTCACACCCCCGTGTTCTGTCACCGTGTCACACATCCGTGTTCTGTCACTGTCACCCCCCCTCCCCGTGTTCTGTCACTGTGTCACCCCCACCATTTTCTGTCACTGTGTCACACACCCGTGTTCTGTCACTGTCACCCCCCCCCTCCCCGTGTTCTGTCACCGTGTCACCCCCACCGTGTTCTGTCACCGTGTCACACACCCGTGTTCTGTCAGTGTCACCCCCCCTCCACGTGTTCTGTCACTGTGTCACACCCCCCATGTTCTGTCACAGTGTCACCCCCACCGTGTTCTGTCACTGTGTCACACCCCCCGTGTTCTGTCACCCCACCGTGTTCTGTCACCGTGTCACCCCCATCGTGTTCTGTCACTGTGTCACCCCCACCGTGTTC